>NC_138239.1:37252256-37417256 GCF_964197995.2 Scardinius erythrophthalmus | reverse complement strand
AATAGATCCTCAGAAATATCACACATTGCACCTTTAAACACGAAAAGAGAGCTCTATTCAGTACTTGTGTGCTGTGTGAGAGGCGGCTTTCTGTGTGCGCACAGAAAACCAGACCGAATTGAGCTCTCTTCCATTATGTCTGCTCTTCTCTTTCTCCCAGACGTTCATATTTCTGAATGTTTTATGAGACATGCAGGAAGTGTATGCCAGCATACGTCCCGCCGGATAGATCAGCACGCTTCAATTTAAATGTGCGCATCTACCACAAACACAGGACATCAGTTCTGACTGCATCTCTTTCCAAATCGTCCCTCCCTAACCTTTTAATCTCGTTGTTATTCGTTGACAAAAATGTCAACAGATTTCCGCTGAAGTTTTTGTTATTCATAACTGTTTTTTATTTAGTTATCGTCTTGTTTTCATCTGTTTATCCATGAGAAGCTGCTTTGAATATAAGCGCTATAGAAATTAAGCTGACTTGACACTTACACAGCCTACATGTATAACGGGAAACAAACGCAGTGTATTTGGCACATGGTACATTATGCCGGTTGAGTTTGCACATAGGTTAAGGATTTATCTAGCCCTTCAACTTATTAAAAAATGCTAATAAACAATTAGAGGGACTTTTTTTTTTTATTACTATCCTTGATTAGTCAGAACCTCAATCAGAAGAAAAGGAGCGTAAACATTTTAATCAAAACATTTAATGTTTAACATCAAATCTAGATTTAAAACTGACCATAATTGAAAATTGGAGTATACGCAACTGATGTTTATGAACTATAACTGCAGGAGTACTCACACACAGATCACTGTGTTCAGAGTAGTACGTGTGTTCCTGCAAAACCACTTCTTAGTCTGTGGTTTGCAACCCTTCTGCTGCTTTTTTTAACCAGTTTATGTTATTTTTTTGTACAGTGATTTTAATCATTTTGTAACATACAGACTTTCATTGTGCACATAGTTTGAGTGCACTGGCATGACATATGATATCAATTATTAGAACGGTTCTTGATTGCAACCCATGTAGTTTCAAAATCACATTCACTTTTCTTACCTTATCAGTCTCAATTTCACACACAACTTCATCCTCAGAGACCGTGTCTCCAACAGCTAAGAGAGACACAAACAGGGTGAACGAGGTCCAATCAGGTTAACCGTGTGTAACACACACCTGATCTCACACACATCTTACCTTTCTCCCACCTGACGTCTCCCTCTGTGACAGACTCCGCAAACGCTGGGGTTTTTACCGTAATAACTTCATTCCCTGCAATCACACGAGACATTTAATGTGGTGTGCAACAGTAGAAACGTGTTAACCAACAGAGATCTTCACACCACTGAAGACATGACTGCACAGAAAGAAAAGCCTGCCTAAAATGGTTGTGTAATTTAAAATAAACAAACAAAATCAATTTGTTTCACTAGTTAATTTGATTAAAAAAAGTGCAGTGGACACAAACACTTCAGCAACAAAAAGATAAGAAACGCTCTAAGTTCGTCTGCATTAGCATTGAGCAGAGTTTATTACATGTAAGGTAAATAATTAATAGCACTAATAACTCGATAAACAATTCTGCACTCAAAACATGTCAGGTTTCGTGATTTGTATTCTAGCATCATTATTGCAACATGATTCCTCACATTTTAAATATTTATCAGCATCCATGGCAACAATGTGCCTTTATATTATCGCGCTTATTACTTCACACAAAATATTGATTTGAGTTAATTAACGTTAAATCTTTTATTAGCAAAGTTTTGTGAAGAAATCGGGTTCTAGCAAGCAGCTTTCAGTCAAGACAAACCACAGAATAATAAATATCATGCCACTGAATGCTGAGATTAACGAATTAGAATCAAGTATTCTAGAGATGTGCAATAAAGCTAAATATTTCACAATAATTTGAGACCCCATCCAACAGCTGATAAGAATTTGAAAAGGCTGCATCCATTTGTACGCACTTTACCAGTGCGTTATATGTAAAGCGGGGTGTCACACATACAGCCCACGATGATGCACCGGTCGTCCAGCCATAAATCACAACGCCAAACCAACATCTGAGATGCTGCGATGCCATTGGTCCACTGGTTACTCCAGTTATCCAATCACAGGCTCAGGCCAAGGTCACATGACTTTATTGTTGTGCATCCAGGGATTTATTAGGTAAATGTGTTCCCATCATAAACACATACAGTGCTATGCATAAGTTTAGACACCCATACTAAAGTTGACTAAAAAGAGGAATAAAAAATCATCTTTTAGAAACTGAACTTAATGCCTTAATTTAAAAAATTAGGAAAAATCCAACCTTTAAGGACACCAATTTTCTTTGTGAAAGAATAATGTATCGTAAATAAATAAATGTTCTTCCTTAAAATACAGGGTGCATAAGTCTGGACACCCCTATGTTAAATTCCCATAGAGGCAGGCAGATTTTTATTTTTAAGTATTTTTTTTTATTTTTATTTTTTAGGATACTATGCATCCTGATAAAGTTCCCTTGGCCTTTGGAATTAAAATAGCCCCACATCATCACATAGCCTTCACCATACCTAGAGATTGGCATGGTTTTATTTCAGTTAGCCTAATAGCTAGTTTGATTTGCATTGAGAGATGATCTTATGGAAAGTACCCCATGCCAATCTCTAGGTATGGTGAAGGCTATGTGATGATGATTATTCCAAAGGCCAAGGGAACTTTATCAGGATGCATAGTATCCTGGATCCATGAAGTAACTGGCCTTTAAAAATAAAAATCTGCCTGCCTCTATGGGAATTTAACATAGGGGTGTCCAGACTTATGCACCCTGTATTTTAAGGAAGAACATTTATTTATTTACGATACATTATTCATTCACAAAGAAAATTGGTGTCCTTAAAGGTTGGATTTTTCCTATTTTTTTTAAATAAAGGCATTAAGTTCAATTTCCAAAAGATGATTTTTTATTCCTCTTTTTAGTCAACTTTAGCATGGGTGTCTAAACTTATGCATAGCACTGTAAACATGTGCATATCTTCTTATCAGAGCATGTGAGCGGTGAGAATCTCCGCTCATCGCTCACGGAACTGTTCACCCCTCCGCTCCCCCGCTCAAAGCTACGTCAGGCCGCTCCGCTCATTATCGCTCAGCGCTCAACAAGGTTTGCTTCGCGCTCCACTCAAATCGCCCCCCGCTCTCTCCAAAAAAGGAAAAAAATCTACATGTATATCACTTTTAGCTTAGACCACAGCCTTACCTCCTAAAGAACTAATGAGTAACAACAGCATTCATTTTCCAAATGAATGCTTTATTTCAAATTACAGGCCTATGTAAGAAGGAATATAGCCTACACAAAAAGTCCTGTAAAATTAAACGAATAAATGGGCCTAATAATATAAATAAAAATTATATAAACAAAAATATACATAAAAGTTTTAAAAGGCCAGAATTTTGATAAGTGAACTTTTGCGCAACGCGCACGATTAAAATTTAAATTGGCTTATATCCATTGTACACACTAACTGCTGTAAAATTAAACGAATAAATGGGCCTAACAATATTTAAAAAAAATTATATAAAAAAATATACATAAATGTTTTAAAAGTAGGCTAAATTAACTATTAGGCCAAAATTCTTGTAACTGAACTTTTGCGCAGCGCGCAGGATTAAAATTTAAATTGGCTTGTATCAAGTGTTTGAATATTACGCTATATTTAATTTACACTTTGTTACAAGTTACCGTATTCAATTTGTTAACCTTTTGCTTTCTTCCCAGCGTGTTCACGTAGCACACTTTCATGTTTTCGAGAGATGTGTCTTTTTAGATTCCAAAATTAATCTTTACTGACTGAAACAATGTCTCCACATTCGTTTTACATTATTGTTAGTTAGTTTTATATTAATAGTACACCTGTATGACTTCTCAATTTCCTTTTCGAAGTAGCTAACTTTTTTAACAGGCTTGACTGAGCATGCTTCAGACTCGTGGTGTGAGCAGAGCAAAATTGGAGCGGGAAATAGGGCGTCCTTTTAAAAATGCCGCTCTGCGCTGTCCAAGATCCGCCCGCTCCACTCCGCTCACATGCTCTGCTTCTTAACAGATAAATTATCCTCCTCGATTGAGTGCATGTGTGTTTTTTTTAGTGTGTGCATTTATAATGTATGCATATCTTGGCGTTTCCATTCAGCTTTCCCAAAAATTTTAATTGGCAAAATTAAAGCGGAATCTAGTGTCAACACGGAATTTTACTAAAATTCTGTTTTTGTGTGGGAGAAAAACGTATGTCTGAGGAAAATGTAGACCGGGGGAAACAAATCTGGGCGCAGTGTTTCCCACACATAGACTAACTCATGGCGGTGCGCCACAGAATCAACACCGGCCGCCACATACTGCGTTTCGTTAATAAAAATGTTTTACGCTATATAAAACACACAGCATGTTCATTCAGCTGCATTTCCTTTCCCTGCTCTCCCTCCGTCTCTCTGTCACTCACGCGTCTCTCTCTTTTTGTCTCGCCAAAGCCTTATTTGATCGGTGAGTGATGTAGATGACTGCTGCGCTTGCGATAGGGCGCATATTACTGAGAGAACGAGCAGAGAGAGAGAGGCCCGGTCGCGCGCGCTGTCTTGCTCTTTCTCGCTCCCTCGCGCATATTAATCAAAATCAATTGAGAATTGACACGATGGTAAAAGATCGGAAGACCGAAGTTTCACGTGGAGCATTCGAATATTTTTTTCCTGAATTACCGCTGGGTGTGAATTGTGCAAAAAAAACAAAAAACTTTTTTATGTTGCCTTATCTTCTCTGAAAAGCGTTCCGGCCATTCAGCTGACATAAAAAAAAACACTTTCAATAAACAAAACCTATCCAATGATGAAATGTTTTTTTTTGTGTTGACAAATCTTGTGCGATGTCCTAACTGCCGAGTTAATCACAACGCGTACAAGTCCACTAATGACACATCCGATTCGCGAAGTAATGACTCCTTTGACCCGATTCACTTTAATGAATGGTTAAAACAACTGATCAGTCCAACACTGAATCGGCGTATAACAAATCGGTAACACTCTACAATGAGGTTCCATTGTTCGTGGTCCATGTTAGTTAGCCTAATACATTAACTAATGTAAACAAATCAAACCACATTTAACACCTCTTAAGGAGTGGTTAGCAAGATAAACCTTAATAAACTACTGTATTTTCAGGTTATCTGACAATGTGTAGAACAATTACCAAAACAATCTTTTAGTTTAGACTGTTCGGGGTAAATGCAGCTGGGCTGTCGAGGTCAAAACTCTAAATAAGCTGTGAATCAAATAAACTTGCTATAAATAATGTTATGTCATTTTTTGACTCTTACACTGAATGTTTGGATTTTAGTGAAGGTGTGAATCCTTTTTGATTAAATATTTAATATAATAAAGTTCTGTGTAACGAATTATTAACGAAGGAACCATGTTGCATCATGCAGTATTTGTCCTGAAAAGTACTGAGTAAATGTGATGTTTGTTACCTCAATAAATTTAAAGTCATTCCTATTTTATTTGTGTACATTTTAATCATTAACATTAAAAGCACTCTTTTTACCACTAAAATAACAGTAAAGGGTAAAAAAAAAAAAAAACTGAATAAAACGGATAAAATAAAACAGATTTTATAGGGCCCTAGGCATAAAAATAGGTGGATGCTGTGCAACACTTTATAGCCGCTTTCCCCTTAGCTTCCAGAAGCGGAGCGTGAGCTGATACGTACTGTGAGCGGCTGTGGTGTTGAAGTATCTGATCTGGTAGACGCTTGACCGGGTCTCACTCCTCCTAGAAATCAACAACACAATCCAGTGAGATCTCACCACACACATCCTCCGGGATCAGTGAAGAGTGGGACTTGAGGGATACTTACGGGCTGTTCTTGAAGGAGACGCACTGACTGGCGGATGATATACCTGGAGGAAAAAGCAACATCTAATCATGTTTGTTTGCAACTGTCAGAAAAAGAAAGATACAAGACCTTTAGAAAACCCCACCTATGTCATGCAAGAGTCAGAGCTCACCTGAAGCAGCCCGTCTGGCAAGAACACCGTTTCCCTAGAAGAACAAGACCACACCAATCCATCAATGAGCACTGAAGCATCACTGTACCAATCACAGAGCAATGTCCAACAAACACACGATAAGCTCATGCAGACAGACTCTGACAAACAACTTAAAGTCCCCCTGTAGTCAATCATTATATCCCTTGGCTTTAAACTCATCTTTGATCACCAAAATGTCATATTTAAATGCCAGTTTCAGCTCAAATGTAATATCTGACATTACTGACTAGGGCTGCACAATATATCGAGATTATCGGAATATCGCAAATGTATATATCGCTATATGCATATCGCCACAGCTTGCAATAACGGGTCATGAACACAACACAGAGAAAATCACTCGCTGCTCTCGGCCGAATCACTTCTGCAGCTTTAATAAGAATCAGGATATATTTAATTCACACAGTGAAAACTAAGCAGTGTTTTATTTTTACATTTGATTATTGAGTTTCTGTTGTTAAAGGGGTCATATAATGGCACATGCACTTTCACAAGTTGATTGAACTGAAATGTGTGTCGGCAGTGCCTGTACACAACCATCATAAAATAAAAATCCATCCAGTGGTTTTTTTAAATCTCCTTATATGTTTCCCCCTCTCCTGAATCAAGCCATTCGATTTTGTGACATCACAAAATCGACGCCCCTCCCACAATGGTTGATTGACAGCGTTTCAACACAGACCCGCCCTCGTGAGCGAGCTGTCAATCATAGCCAGCGCCAACCGGCGCGTTCATTGCTGATAGCTGGAGCACTGAGTAGAATGGCGTCTAGCGATTGTGGTGTTCTGTTCTTGGGTGTAATAACAAACACAGCATCATGTTGATGATGTTCCTAAGTCCGAACCGCTGAAGACACAGTGGCTGAGTTTGTTTTCGAAGGGAATATTCCTCACAATCAACGTCAATGCTGTCATGTTTGCCCGAATCATTTCACCAGACTGCTTTAAAAACGAGGGTCAGTAAAAAGCTGGTTTTGCTAAGAAGCTGCTCCTGAAAAAAGGATCGGTACCAACTATCCGTGTTCCTGCTGCACCTCCAGAAGAAGTGAGTGAGTGTAATGTTTTATTAATCTTTATATTAATCTTTGCAAATCGCTAGCACACTTCACGATGAATGTGGTTGTTTTCACTCAGGGTACATCACGGCATGTTTTCTATGTATGACGTTCTCAATATACTTCATAATCCCACGTTTATAATAAACAACGCATTATGGTTATTGTGTTATTACAAACGGTGTACGCACAGAACAGAGGGGCGGGGTGAGCAAAGCTCATTATCATTTAAAGGCACATGCACTGAAACGGCGTGCTGAAAACAGAGCTGTGTTTGATCAGGTAAAATGAGTGTTTTCTTACAATACTAATGAGAATTTTTTAATTAAAGTATATTACAAACTTTTAATTTAGACCCTAAAGAATCATATTAGCTTGTACAAAAATGACATTATTTGACCCCTTTAATAACCCGTATGTAGGATAAGCTGAACCCCACAGTAAAACACTGATGCTCACTGGCAGAAGTTGTAGGGATGTTTTCTCGTCACAAAAAGAATGTGAAACACATGTAGGTTATATCATTTTAATTTTCATAATTTAAGTTTATTTCACACACTTTAAGCATTATCGTATCGCATTTCGCATTATTTAATGAGTTATCACATACCGCATTTTTCTTTGCTATCGTGCAGCGCTGATACTGACTATGATTGGGTTATTTGAGACGGTCATATTCCAAGCTTGATGGGCAAACATCACTGATGATATTAATAATGCAGTAATAATAAAGTTGTTTCTAGTTATGGCTTCGAAAACGTGAACTCATTTGATGTACTCTTCAGCTTTACCTCAGGCTGCTACTCCTCTCAGAGTCTTTATCGATAACACTGATTCATCATGATCTAGCAGATCTTTCTATTCATACGTTCATGATTTCATGTCAGATTTTTATTTGCCAACATTAATTTTCATAACAGTCTTAAAAGATTTATTTTTTATTTCATGAAAAAAAAAACTGGATAAGTTAATATTACAAATGTATGTTGTATTTATTGTCAGTACCGGACTCTCAGTTCACATGGAGTCAGGAACTTTGTAGTGTGTGTGTGTGTGTGTATGACCGTGTTCGTCCGTTACGAAGAGTATTTTTGACCAAACTATGGTAATTTAAAGCTGCACGTGACTTATGAACACATTAGTATTGCATATGGAGAAGGGAACTTATGAAATACACATGGAAAACTAAGCAAAGCCGATATCTAAAATAATAATTTGCCAAAACACAGAACCTGTGAAGTTGCAAAAACTGCATTGCCATTTTATATTAGAAAGTAATATTCAGTGTAATACTTTAACGTCATATTGTTGTGGATATATAGTTAATATATTAGATGGTAGTTAATCTTACATCGTTATCTAATAACTCAGTGGATAAACAGGCGCACTGATTCATGACTGCGTCTGACAGGCGTTAAACACCACTGCTGTCGGCATGCGAAGGCTGAGTGACGGTCAGGCACACATGCGGGTCATGTGATCTATGCGTGTGTCACAGGGTCAACGGGAAGGACTCTCATGTCTACAAAATGAAAATATTATCAATATGCGTTTAAAGTTTTGGTAAATAACAGACTCATTTTTGGGATTTTCCTCCTCTACTTCTCAATTAATCTGTCCTTGTGCATGTCCCTGGTAAAGTCACCTTGAAATTAAAAATTCTTATTTTTTTACGGAATATTGTAGGATTTATTATAAATGATTTATCGGTGCACATCATTATTGTGTTAATAATCTTGAGAATCAGTTCCTCTTGCAGCATCTCTTCTCTTCTCTGATGACGAGGGCGGGGCTATAACCTGTCACTCACATGAGATCAGCCAATAGCAAACCACAACCATCCAACCAGCCAATCAATTCCCCACAGACACAATCAAGCCCCGCCCACATTTGTTCTTGTTTTAGAAGATCAGTTCAACTTCTGTTTCATGACTTCAAAGCACTGATATATATATATATATATATATAGATAGATAGATAGATAGATAGATAGATACATAGATACATAGTACATTTTAATTACTGTAGATAAGATGTTTGCACAAACTGAAATGAAACGCCTATTTTACAAGTTTTCACTAAAATTAATTATTATAACTGTATGTATGCGTGTTCCACTTTGAAAGTGACCCACAGTAGATCGACTACTGTTAATGCAGTGCTAAATGCAGCTATAGTCCGTAATCTTTATGACCGAATTACGGCACATATCACTAATAATTAGTAATAACGAAAATAATGTTTTATTTAATGCAGTCACTTTAGAAGATAATAATAAGAGAAAAACAGAGAAAGTAATGCCCTGAAACAGCAGAGACGTATGACAGCAGCGCACACACACACACACACACACACACACACACACACACACACACACAAAACTACTAATGCATTAGCATGACACATGAACACACACATGAACATTAACATGTTTCGCGCGTGTCGTGTTGTTATATGAGGTGACAGCTTGATCACATGAGGTCTTTGACAGCAGACGTTTCTCAAACGACCTCGTTGATCTACAGTATTTATTTAAAGTTTGATGAACGCATCATATAAAGCCCGAAAAGCCCGTGTAAGTGTCATGAATATAACGTAAATGTGTGAGTTTGTGCGCGAGTGTCCTGCTGCCCTTGGGCCTGCGCGCGGCCTACCGCTGCCGTCATCATTAACGGTCGTTACGCTCACGGCTCATCACCGTTCGGTCTCTCCGCGGGACACACACGGGGAAAGACACACGTACCTGCCGCAGGGCGGTGATCGAGCGCCCGAGGCTCCGGGAGAGACAGCGGGAATGGGACAACATGTCGTCGGGGTGAACCGCGCGCACTGCAGCTCTCACACAGCACAGAACCGGAAACCGCGCCGCCGCAATCCGGAAGCAGTCCGGAACATACCATCACGAATCAGAGAGGGGTGAGCGCGAATGGAATGAACCATTGATTTGTTACTCTTATTTCAGTTCAGTAGCGTAGCATTAAATGTCATGTAAAGATAATTGTAACTGTTTAAAATTCAATCTGCATTAATAACTCTAAATGCGCAATATATACGTTGGTGATCCACACACACTGTGTTTAATACTATTTATGTTACAATTAACATACAAAATAGTTATACTATAGTAACATGTTGTAATGCATTATAATGTATGCTTGTTGAAGGTCATTGTGTATCGTCATGTTTATAATGTATACTTTTACGAATTATTCCTTTTTTTCGTTGCAACATGTATAACACATTTTTATAAATACTGTGCTGGTTCATGTCCATGACTGTGTGTAATGTATTATTTTAAATATACTTGTAATCTCAAGTAAAGTTAACTCCATACCTTATTAAACTCATAAATGGGAAATTACTTTTTTTTATTTTGTAGAGATTTGTTTTTCCTATGAGAAGCAAGAAAAGTACAAATCAACCTCATCCATATCAAAGCATATAGATCAAAGTCAAATAGCCTGTCATTTCAGCAATTCCAGCAATAATAATAAAAAAGTATGTTCTTCCGATAATAGAATGAATGAATTAATGAATGAATTATTTAATGATTTGTTCAAATAAAAGTTCAAATAAAATCCACGAAATGACTCTATGCGCAATAGATACTGTTGTGAACCATACATATTGTCTACTGTTTTATACTATTTTATTGTTTTTTTTTATTATTATTATTAATACAACTTAGCATGGAATAACACGTTGTAATGCATTATAATGTATGCTTGTTAATATCATCATATATACTATTACGAATTTCATCTTTTCAATGCAGCATGTGTATATCACATTTTCATAAAATGAATGAATGAATGAATGAATGAATGAATGAATGAATGAATGAATTGTTCACATAAAAGTTAAAATAAAATCCACGAAACGACTTCAGTGACCGAGTTGTTTTCGCTCGGCTGTGTGTCTGGTCTCTGATTGGCTGGCATGTTGATGACGGAAGGCTCTGGCCACGCCCACACCACCGGACCGAGATCAGAGCGCGCCCCCCCCCGAGCGCTCACTGTCACTCAAGCGTCTCCGGAGCAACAGGTAAGCGCGCGCTCTCCTCTCCTCTCTCTCTCATCATGTGCGGAAGTTTCTCTCATAAAACTGCCGATTTTATTGGCTTAACTTTGTTTTTTACCTGTTTTTCTGGGAGAAAAAAACATACTTTGCGATATGAACGTTGTAATTCTTCATTATAGTCCTGATATGAAACGAAACGAATATACAGTCACAGACATAAGACACGTAGTCGTTTATGTAGGCTATGTTTCATATTTATTAACTTACACGTATTTTTACATTGAATATTAACGTCCAAAGTGTGTAAAGAGTGCTAAAGTGTGTACAGATATTTATTCAGATCGACATATATAGAGAGAATTAGAAGAAAATATGTGGATGAATCCAAACTGATATGAAATGCACTTTAAATATATTAAATACATTATGTTTTTTCTCTCTTGTAACTATTTTATGAAATAATGTTATTTTAATGCAATATAATATTATGTTATTATTCAATTCTGTTTGAATAACATAGGAATCAGCTCAAAAAAAAGTTGAACATAATTATTTTCATAATAAAGCAGGCATAAGAGACACGTAGTCGAATATGTAGGCTATGTGTATGTTTCATATTTATAACACGTGTTTACATTGAATATTAACGTTCAAAGTATGTATTCTGATTGGCATATAGAGAGAATTAGAAGAAAATCTGTGGATGAGTCCAAACTGATATGAAACGCACTTTAAATATGTATGAAAACAATATTATTTTTTTGCTCTTGTAACTATCTTATGAAATAATGTTATTTTATATTATTTTAATGTAATATAATATTATGTTATGTATCTGTTCTGTTTGAATAACAGGAATCATCTCAAAAGAGTAAAACATAGATTATAAACAACACTCACAATTCAGTGTTTAATAAAAAATAGTTGTGTGTGCATTTGATGCATGGTACAGAATGCAGAGTTATTGCAATCTCTAATGTGTTTCTGATTTTATTTACTAGTAATACAGATTTTTAAGGCTCAAACAGAATCTTATCCTTAAATGCATCCTCAAGCGTCTTATCCTTAGATGCACGCAAAACTATTTTTTATTAAACATATTGGTTACACTTCATTTTAAGGTGTCGTTATATAGAAAACCAACAGCAGAATGCAGAGTTATTGCAATGCCGAATGTATTTCTGATTTTATTTACTACTAAAAAAAGGTGAACCGAATTGTTTTCATACATGTAATAAACAATACTCTCAATTCAATGAATATGTTTAATAAAAAAAACATGTTTGTGTGCATTAAAGGATAAGACAGCCGTGTGTGGTGCAGAATGCAGAGTTAGTGCAATGCCTAATGTATGTCTGGTTTTATTTACTACTCGTGCAGATTTGTAAGGCTCAAACGGGCAGTGGCAAGCATGAATCTGAGTCCAGCAGAGCAGAGCGACGGGTGTGAAGGCAACCGATCCGAGCAGATGCTCCCTTGTTTCCGCAGAAGCGCGTACGACGAGCCTCTCGCTCCCTACAGCGGCTCCGTCATATCCCACCTCCTGCGGAAGACCATCCACAGCAAGCTGAGCTCCCTCGACATGCTCTACTGCGCCAACGAGTCCGGCGCCACGGACGAGGAGCAGAGCGGCGGCGAGGATCTGTCGGCGGACGTCGAGCAGCATCTGCAAGCCAAGCGCGCACGCGTGGAGAACATCATCCGAGGAATGGCGGGATCACACGGGGATCCGGAACGAGACTGCGAATCCGCTCGCTCCCGTCGAGACAAACGCAAGCAGAAGCTCCCGCTCCACCAGGAGCCCGACGCCAAACCCAAGACCAGCAAAGACGAGGAGTGCCACAAGCTGAAGGAGCAGCTCCAGAGCATGCAGAGGCTCCTGCACCAGCTCCAGGAGAAGATCTCGCACGTGTACGACTCCGAGGGCGAGCCCAGACCGGGACTGAGCCGCGAATCCAGCGTGAAGAACCTCCAGGAGACTCTGAAGTGCGAGCTGACCCGCACCGTGAGCGAAAGCATCGACTCGGTCTTCAAGAAGCTCGCGTCGAAGCCGAGCTCGAGTCCGGAGTACAAGCCGAGCCAGGACGACTCCCGCTCCGAGATATCCGACTCGGAGGAGGTCAGCAGGGAGCACTTTGAAAGCGACAGCCAAACCGAAGCGTTATCCTTAGTAGTCCGTAAGCCTTCCCAATCCCAGATGATCCCGGGCGTTAAGCGACCGTTCCCGCTCCACCAAACCCCTTTCCAGTTCGGCTACAACACTCCCTTACACGACAGCCAGATCCTGGAGCACCTCCTGAAATACGGCCCGCACTCGGCCTTCTCCGGGCTTCCCTGCGTTCCCGCTTCCCTGGAGAGGTCGTCTCCGGACTCCATGGAGCATTCCTGGGAAAGCGTGGCCATGAGGTCCAAGGCTCATCATCTGGGTCAGCACCATCATCCCGCGGGACTGGTCCCGGTGGACTCGCTCTGTCTCCCGCACGTTAAGATGGAGTGTGCGGATCTGCAGAGCATGGAGAGGAGCTCCTTCATGGCCCTCAATATATCCTTTCAATAATAAATAACACTTCATTATTATCCAGTGTTTTCTGTATCAGTCCGACCTGAAGGCTCTGGGGACCGACGATCCTCAGAACATCAGTTCAGAAGAAAGAAAGTCTTCCTTAGGGATGCACGATATATCGGTATCGGACGATATATGATCATTTTTAAAGAAAATGTGGCCGATATATCAAAGCCGATATGATAATGATTTCAAAAGTGATTGAGTGAACTGAGATGAAAGCTCTCAGAGTTCTAAATGGAACTCTAGAGCTCTAAATAACTCTTTAAATGCCGAAAAGGTTCCGTATAAGAAGCGCCTGATGGAACCTTTAAGGTATCGGCCGATATGTGTTCATTTTTAATGTTGCCTGATAAGAAAATGAGTCTGATATATTAAAGCCGACACATAATGGATTATTTAAGCGGAGACGCTTCAGATGCGCACTGTTCAACATGAGGGTTTTGAATTGCTTGAAATATGATTGAAATCACTTCAAAAAAGGAAAATACAGTTCAGTGCAACATGTGCAGCACATAGGCGACATACAATTATAATAAGAACATCATTATAATTGTGTGATTTGGACATTATGAGACTTTTGCTTTTATAATCAGGCTCTCAAAAATGATATAAAAATGTGGATTTAGATTTATCGGCTGATATATCGGTTATCGGCTTTCAGATACAAAGAATTATCGGGTATCGGCCAAAATTTTCATATCGGTGCATCCTTAGTCCTTTAATGCCACAACTGAACAATAAATGATATCAAAAGTGATCGAGTGAAGTTAGATCTCTCTCTGAGATGAAAGCTCTCAGGGTTCTAAACGGAACTCTAGAGTTCTAAATAACTCTTTAAATGCCGAAAGGTTCCGTATAAGAAGCGCCTTCTACCGTTCCCAGATAAATTGTTTGGTTTGTTTTTTCTCTCTCCTGAAATTCATAAAATGGCAGCACTTTACAATAAGGTCTATTTTGTCAACATACATGCAATAAGTACAAGCAATTTATTAATTTTGTTTAATGCTAGATAGTAGAAAATCATTTGTTTGTGTTAATTAACAAATGTTACAGCTTTTGACTTTTGATCAGTAAATGCTGAAATTAACATAATCTGAGATTTATAAAGGCTAAAGACTCATGGAAAATGAAACCTTAATGAACTGTTTCCATAAGAATAGACAGAAATGAGTCAGAAGTGTGAGTGTTGATCTGATCTGCACGATGAACAGTCTTTAGTGACTCTGCAAATCTGCAAGTCTTATTGATTATCATTTTTCTCAGGAGAAGCTTCTCGGATGACAGAGAAAAGCCTCTGTTTAATCGTATCGCTGCGACTGAGACGTAGTAAAGAAATCTCACGGATGATTTCTCTTTTCACAGTTTCATGAAGTTGTTTGCAGGAAAGAAACAGGAGAGGTTTTCATCCACGGATGATGTTCTTTGTTTAGCTGGAGCCGCTTCTGAAAAGCCCCCTCTTTGTTTAGTTGACTGTTTTTATTTAATATCCAGTAGTTAACATTGAGATAGCGCTGAACAAACGACCAGCTCTCCAGCTCGACGAACAATCGCAGGATTGAGTGCAGCGGTGAGCCGTTCCACCGACGCAGACTTCAAGGAGAATTTCTGCTTTGATCTCGATAACCCCAAAGAAAATTGTAGCATCTTCTTTAATCTGGGCTCAGTAATGACTTTAAGTCCAGGAAAAGACAAATAAAAAGGAATACAAGGCTTTGATAAGAATTGTTAGGAACAAAAGCCAATTTTCAAAGGCAGAAAAAGCAACAGTTTCTCTTCTGGAAATTCTCTGATTTTTTCCCTCCTCGGACTTGAAAAGGTGCGGGATACGTTTCTGCACTCTCGATGCGATCGGAGTGGATGAGAGAGGTCACTTTTGGTTGTTTGTGAAAAGCAGGCTCTCAGCCATCATTATACACCACCATCAATGGCCAGAGTCGTACATGTATATATCTGCAGTCAAACCAAAGATTATTCAGACACCAGAAACCATTTTTGATATGTTTTCACTAGTGTGATCAGGACACTATAGTGCATTTCTGTAAGTGAGGAGAGCAAAATAAAGTAAACTGTGACATATTATACCCAGATATTCTTCATACAGCGACTACCAGTGACATTTATGAAAATTTGAGATCAAAAATGATTCAGACACTTTGACCTGATCATGTTTTCTTTAATTGCTAATGCTCTTTTTACACACAGACTGAACACAATGAAGCATTGCTTGGTGATTGGTTGAGCTAAACTGGTATTATCTAATTGTGTAGTTAAATTTAACAGCTGACAGATATTCAACATAACTCATGTGTGAGACAGTCTAACAGAAGGACGGACAAAACCATTACCATTTACCATTTTCTATAAAATAATATAAAAATAATAAAGAATAAACTGTGAGAAGTGTTGAAGGTGTCTGAATACATGTTGGTTTGACTGTATGTATACACACACAATATTGCAGCATGCAGAGTGCTTCGCTTTTAAACATTAGATTTATATACCGTAATGCACTTTGGAAATTTATTTCAAAATTGTTTAATAGCAGGTGTTTGTCTTTTACGTTGTTTCTCTGAGCTAAACAATGTATTTTAAAAAGAGACTGTATTGTAAAAGGACGTTAGCTGATCCTCTTCATCCTCACTGAGGAGAATCATCTGTGTGTTTTGCAGCAAAGCAATTATTATCGGCAGATATGGAGCGAACGGCTTGTATTGGAGGTCCTTAATCTAATTATTGTGGCTGTGTTTCTGCCGTCGTGTCTTAATCCACTCTCTGGTCAACACGAGCTGTTCATTCATTTGGGCCGACGAATTGGACAAATTGATGCGTATTTGTTTGGGAGTGTGTGTTAATGCGCAGTGCTGAATCGAGGTTGGTCTCTGTGATCTTTATTTACCGTGAGGTTTTTGAGGCCTTGACGCTCTTCACATTCAGGAAGGTCTGACCCCAAACCATTTGAAGAAAGCCAAACTGATGTTCTTCTACACACGCTACCCGAGCTCTAACTTACTCAAGAACTTCTTCCCCGATGTCAAGGTATGTCACTGTGTTTCACACTAGTATGGCTCAGTACGTTTATCTTTACTTTATTTCGAAAGGGACAAAGCACATTCATTTACATGAGCACTTGTGTCTATCACATTATGGGTCAGTGTTGCTTCTCCTGTTGTTCATTACTATATTGTGATCATAGAAAATGAGGGTTCTGTACACTGAACTCCAGGGCTCTCGACTCCATTTTAAAGAACGCTTTATGCCAAAAAGGTTCTATATAAGGAGGAATTTCATAATAATTTCATGTTTTGAAAAGTGTTAATGAGCTGCTTAATTAAAAAAAAAGTAAATTAAAAATTAATAAAACATTGTTTTTAAATTTAGGGCCCTATTAAATCAGTTTTTTTTTTTTTTTTTTACAAATGCCGTAAAAAAATAATAAATAAATAAATTTTGGTCTCTATTTTAATGGTTTAGTTCAATTTTAGTGATCTAAAAGTATGTCTAATTAATTGAAATCATGAAACTTATACAATTTAACAACAATTAAATAAAAACAGTTTAACAAAAATTGCATGTTTAGGGTTTTATTTAATTTTTTTTCTCTAATTCCGTTTTTATTTTTTTACTAAATTCTGTGTTTTCTGTTTTAAGTTTTCTGGATTACAGTTTAATACAATTTTAATAATCAAAAAGCATGTCTAATCAATTAAATTCATAAAAACAATTACTCTTTTATTTATTTTTTACTTTTTTTCATTTCTATGTTTTTTTTTTTGCCTTTTTCTGGCAATCAGATGAAAGCATAAAACATTAATTGAATTGATCATTTAATCATATGAATTTAAACAAATTACTTTTTTGTCAAACAAAGTGCTGCACAACATAGCTTTACTGTTAAAATTAAAAAAGGAAGAAAATTGTGATTGTTTCTTAAAAAATAAAGTTTTAATAATAAATGTAATTTATTTATTGAATGAAAACTGAAATGTTCGTATTATTATCACATTGAGACGTACCTAAAACGCTACCGTACAAAAGTAACGTTTTTCTGTCACAATTTCTTCAAGTTAAACCGAACTTTTATTTTGACGTGTTGAAATGTATGCAGGATTCATTTTGAAATGGTCTTTTTGAGGTTTAATATTCAAAGACACTAGTCTATATCGTGATTTGATGTAAGTGTACTGACCTGCTTTTAATTTATTCATAAAAAATCTGCCAAATTCCGTTAAATTCTGCATTATCCAGTAAATTCCGCTCCTGTTTTCTGCATCGTCATCATAGGACCCTATTAATTCAAACTAAATATGAATTCACTCTTTATATGAAAAGCTTTATGTTTCCATATATAACCTTTTCTTCTACGAGTGTCCAGTAAACCAATTATATTTATATAAGTACAACATTATTACTTGTATCTGTTTTATCTTAGTCTATATTTATCCTAATAATCAGGTAAGCTTAAAAAAAATTCACATGGATTGTGAATTCAGAAAAGAACGTTCAGGAAATACAGGAAAATAACACTAAATTAGATGCTTGAGCAAATATTCCTGTGTGTTGGGGTGGCGATTCCTGAACCGCTGGTTTAACTCTGACAAAGTTAAAAGAAGAGTTTCTCAAGTCAGCAAAAGGAGACAAAAGAGTCTGTGGAGAGGAGCACAACCTCCTCTATTCAGCGTTAACCCTTCAGCCCGCCAGCTTTCAGCACACTACAATAGCAGAGCGCTGAGCCGCGGATAGTGTGTGTGTGTGTGTGTGTGTGTGTCTAGCGGCATATCCTGTGAGTGTGTAACGTGTCCTGAGGCACTTTATAAAGTGTTGTGATGAGTCAACACAACAGGAAAAAGCTTGTGTGTTATTTCATGACTCTCTCGTCGGTTCTCCATCAGACGGCACATCAACAGTTTAAGACACGACACACATTCAGTCGGGCGCTCCGCCAGGAAACCCAAACATTTGGGCTTGAACATTTCGAGAGGATGGAAAGGCGTAGCGCCAAACATTAGTCCCAAACTGATGAGTGATATCTTCTTCTTGCGGTGCGTAGATCCAAAAGGAAATCAAAAATAAGAAAAAAAGAGATCCGCACACGAATATAGGCCACGGGATCTTATTGTCCAGAGGCCACAAATAAAGTGCAAGAGTGCAAAACGGTTTAAGGTTCAACCCTTCATCAGTGTCATTTATATTGAGGGACACATCCTTCTAAAAATGTGTTTTTAAATAGACAATTCTTAACCCGTTAGCTGTTAGTGTCCCGCTGCCTTTCCCCATCACATATTCCAGTATTCATCATAAATCATCCTGTGAAAAACATCTTGAAATACTTGAATACCTTTTGTTAAGCTCCTCCCCCTTGTGAGCGGTGTCAAGTTTCATATTACAACATTTATTTCACTATTTTATAACCAAATATTTTTCTAATCTTGGCAAAACATGTATGGTCGGAAAGGTCAGAGACTCAAGGCGGTATATTGGTTGCTGTTTTGACAGAAGTGATATTGTGACAGAAATCTATTGATTTGTAAAAGAAGAGCGCATAAAAAAAGGCTATTTACACTTAATCCGCCCACTGACCCACTTACTCCCTTTTCCCATCACATATCAGATCAGAGAGGCATTTATGTTCAATACAAATGAAGAAAATATTCAACAAGTGGAAATAAAGTGTCTAACGTGTTTAATAATGAAGTGTTTAGGGTTAGGGGTAGGTTTAGGAAGGGCTTTATTGTCTCAATAAAGCAGAATCCATTTAATGATTTTAATGACTATAATAATTTACTCTCTATGTTATTATTGCATACCATTTATTGTACAACAACACATTTTTTAATCCAGTATCCATTTTAATAATATCGGTTGATTAATCGGTTATCGGCACGTGCGGTCAAAGCTAAATATCGGTATCGGTAAAATCCACTGTCGGCCGACCTCTAATAAATAGCATCTAACTACTACTTATTGCATAGAATATACTGCTATTTTTATATAGTGTAAATAAAATCTATGGCTATTTTCACTAAGTGCATATAGCCGCTGCCTAAAAAAAATTCACAAAATAAACTGTGTCCGTCACCCAGTGGCGATCTTTGGTACAGCGCCTAAACAAAATCTCACAGGAACCTCACGTTTTGTGATATCAACTTCAGATTTGACAGTTAACAGGTTAAACTATTATCCACAGGCCTAAACATGTGCTTACAGCCTCTCTAAGGCTACAATTAACACAATTGCTATCCATTAGCCAAACCCTGAAGTTCAACATTATATATTACATAGAACTATATTAAATAAGATTCAGTTTTGTTTTGTTCTTTGTACTAAATTGCACATTATTAAATAAGAATCTCATTTCATTGTTGAAAGTCACAGTTTATACTAAACCTCGTCACACCAATATTTTGGTGTCGGTAAAACATTGTGTGGTTGAGATTGAATTACTAAGGTTGATGAACATAAAACACTGACGAGAGATAAGAGAAACTGTTTCAGTTTGAATCATGTGGTCAGACAGATCTAACGATGTTAAAGATATAATGCCAGATAGATAGAGATGTTATTTTAAAGGTGGAAGTGTATTTGGCTACACGTTATTTTAAGGTGACGTAAGTACTAAGTAATATTAATTAACCATGTACTTACTATAGAGTTAAGTTAGAGTTTGGTTAAGGGTTAGTTACTTGTAATTATGCATCATTTTCTGTTATTACTATAGTAAGTACATGTAGTAACGTGTAAGTACGTCACCTCAAAATAAAGTGTTACTGTGTATTTAGATAATGTCTATTAAATTCTGTTTTAAATCACAGATTCTCCACAGACTAACATTAGAAAAGTGCAAAAGCTTATAAGCTGATATTGGTTTTGAAAGTAGTGTTTCATGAAGGTTTGGTTATATCAGGAATGAGTCATGAGGATGTTTCTTCACCCAACAATAGCAACAAATATGACCACAACAGTATGTGACAAATCCATTACGGAAAGTCTATTGTGCCGTATATCTGAGTGAAACGCTTCTGGAACAAGAGCAAATGTGGGCGGGGCTTGATTGTGTGTGTGGGGAATTGATTGGCTGGTTGGATGGTTGTGGTTTGCTATTGGCTGATCTCATGTGAGTGACAGGTTATAGCCCCGCCCTCGTCATCAGAGAAGAGAGGAGATGCTGCAAGAGGAACTTATTCTGAGTCAAGATTATTAACACAATAATGATCTGCACCCATAAATCATTAAGCATAAATACTAAAATATTCCATTAAAAAAAAAAAAAAAAAAAAGGGAGAGGAAGTTATTCTGATTCAAGATTACAATTTTGATTTCATGGGGACTTTAAGGAAGCAAATGATACACACAGAAAGCAGAAAACCAGCCTAGAAAATGAAGTTCACTGTATGAGATGTGGAGCTTTCTGACACTGAGTCTCGTGTGTTCGTCCGGATCGTCACAGGCTTTCCTGACCACTGATCGTCAGCCATCAAGTCTCCTTCATTTATACAGCGCTTTAACAATAATATAGATATATTCAAAGCAGCTTCACAGTGATAATAGGAGATTACAGTAACAGAGATTGTTTAGGCTCTACAGCAGATCTAGAATAAAGTTATTGTCCAGCTATAGTTAGTTTTGATTGATTCACTTCCGTCGCAAAGATTATTAGTTCTTATGGGCCGCTAACACGACTCTCATTGCTCAAGAACGCAAACCTTGAAACAGGTTACAAGGTGCAAATGTTGAAAAGCGTTATCATCTCTGCGTAAACTTCAAAAACATGAATCTGAAAGCGCAGACGGCGTTCACATGCGTATTACGTGTTTAGTCTATAGTTGTGCGCGTATGAATATATATGTGTGCAGGCGTGTAGTCCTTCTATACAAACTGACCTCAACAAACTCCCTGTCTGGCCTTAAAATTAATAATACCGAATTTTTTCTTCCGCGTATCAATGTGAACTGGAATCAAGGAGCAAGGAGAGTCCCGGCGAACTCCTGTGGGAAGTCACAGCACACAAAGCCTGGACTAATCCCAGTGCCCGATCCCATTCCCGTCAGCCGAAGCCACTTTCCTCCTGACCCCTTTCTCACACTCCGCCAGAAGAAGCGTCTTTGAGCCCTTGGGCAGCTCTGAGCTCTGAGATCGGATCAGGGTTGTAATAACAGGGCTGATGTGAATAGCGGTTTCATCTGCTGTTTGGATAGATGTGATTCTGTGTGCAAGACATTGCTGGGAAAGACGAGGTGTGACCACAGCCCATTAAACAGGAGTGTGTCGCTGAAAATAGTGTGGAAAGCCAGCGCTAGAATAACAACAAACACAACACACAAACTCTGCAACACTTTATAATAATGGTCCGTCATTAATAAGCAGGACTAGTGAGTAGTGACACATTAGGGTTACACTTTATTTTAAGGTGTCATTGTTGCAGTGTAATTATATATTTAAGAACTGACTAATATTAAGCAACTACATGTACTTATTATAGGGTTAGGGTTTGGTTGAGGGTTAGTTGCATGTAATTATGCATAATTTACTGTTATTACTACGGTAAGTGCATGTAACATATGTAACAAGGACACTGTAAAATAAAGTGTTACCGTAATATCACATTTAGGACTAAGATAGTTCCTGATTAGGTAATCAATAATTATTTAATGAGATTGTCATCATTAAAAACTAATAGGTAATTATGACAAATTATAAATAATTATTAATTAATTACTTATCACAACATTGACGTGTCTGAGGTCATAAAATGCATCAGTAATTACTCAAGTGTTGCCTTGTCACTCTTCAGGAACTACTAGTGATCTGGAGCATTATTATAAAGAGGAAAAGATGTTTTTGACTTTAAAATAAGGTAAAATAGGAAACACTTGAGTAATTAGTGATGCATTTTATGACTATAATCAGAGTAAAAATTATGACTGATTATGTCACGACACACTTTATAATTTGTCATTTAGTTAATAGTTATTAATAAGGCAAATCCCATCAAGTAATCATTTATTACCTAATAATGAACTATCTCCTAGATGTGATATTACTTACTGATTAGTTAAGCTTGTTTCTATAGTAGTTAATATAGTAGTAGCTGAAGTGTTAATGTAGTGCCACTCATTAGTCCTGCATACAGGTGAAACTCGAAAAATAAGAATATCGTGCAAAAGTTATTTCTGTAATTCAACTTATAAGGTGAAACTAATATATTATAGAAAATTACATGCAAAGTGAGATATTTCAAGGCTTGATTTGTTATGATTTTGATGAGTATGCATGGCTTACAGCTTATGAAAACCCCAAATTCAAAATCTCTGAAATTTTGAAAATGTTCATAAACTGTGAGCCATAATCATCAAAATATCATAACAAATGAAGGCTTGAAATCACTTTGCATGTAATTGTCTATATAATATATTAGTTTCACCTTTAAAGTTGAATTACTGAAATAAATGAACTTTTGCACGATATTCAAATTTTTCAAGTTTCACCTGTAGTTACTTATTAATGACGGACTATAATTATAAAGTGTTCCCAACAAACGTTTATGAAACAAGTAGTGCCGCGACTCTAGGTTGCTGACGCTTATTTCATTTCGGGATTCCTCCGGCTCTCCATGCAGTTTTCCCATGTTTTCCGATCGCTTCTCAGGACGGACACTGACTATCATGAGAGCACATTATAGTCTCTATAGTCAAAGCGTTGAAACATGGTCATAGAAAACCTCAAACTTGTGGCGATTTTAAAATTGTGACTTCCAGCAGTGGAAAACAATTGCGCAATTTTTCTAGTGAAGACGTTATTTGCTCAGCTCTAAAATATTCTGTCAAATGCACTCTTTTAAATAGCCTGATGTGTTGTTGAAGACATTCACGTAACAGATGTTTCTATCGTCCACAGGACAGAATAAATGACTGAATTCCCCGAAATGACCGTTCGAGTCTCACACACCGCTGCTGTTCGTATGTTTTATGTTTAAAATACGCACCATTCACTCTTAATCATGAGCCTAATATGCTGAAACGACTAAGTTAATGTTTCTTCTCTTGCCGCATCTAATTACGAATTCACATAAATAATGTTTTTTTCAATTCAATTCAAAATAGAAAAAAAAGTAGAGTAGTTTGAATCACAAACAGATTTTAAATGTTTAGATACGGTGTTTTCAGAGTCGCGCTGGAATACATGTTTGAGTTTTGTGAACCGTAAAGCCCCCACCTCCTTTATGATTGGTCATCTCAATCAATCTGACATTGACGAGCGCTGTCAGACCAGTGATAAAAATGTAATACATTGATGCCGACAGCGTATAAGAGTCCCTCTCAATTTGACACCTATTTTTTAAATAGTTTTTGATTTATCTTTTTTTTCCCCATGTTTTTAGTTCAATCGCTGCATCACGTCCCAGCTGATCAAGTGGTTCAGCAACTTCCGAGAGTTCTACTACATCCAGATGGAGAAGTTTGCTCGTCAGGCCATCATAGACGGCGTGAACGATGTGAAAGACATCTCCATCACCAGAGAGTCCGAGCTCTTCCGCGCCCTCAACATGCACTACAACAAAGCCAACGACTTCCAGGTACTCACGCCTTTACATCTGCGCACGTAATATTGGATGTTTGCTGAAACTAAATAGACCACTGCACTGGTTTTAGGTGGAATGGATGTAAATATGGTCAAATGTGTTAAAGTCCCCCTGTAGTCAATAATTTTATTCCTTAAAACTCATCTTTGATCACCATAATTATATACTTGAATGTTTTTTCCTTAATAAAAATGTCTTCATGCCTTAAAATAGCTTGAATGTAACTCGACACCCTTGCCTCATTTAGTATGCGCGGTTCTATGAATATGCAGATGAGCCCCGCCTCCACTCACCCACTCAGAGATCCACTGGTTGACGATCACACGTTGATCTGATTGGTTACAAGGTAGTTTGTGACGTCAGAAACACCAGCGATTTCAAAGCGTGTTTTTGAGACTGTCTTTGGTTCACTGCAGTTTTAAGGAGGAAATACTCAGCAATGCTGTCGACTTATGAACTTACACATGGTTTGTCTTAAAGCAGATTAAAAACACCACATAGACACATATACAACATTAAAAGCATTAAAAAACTTGGTAATCAAAGATAGGAATAAAATTATTGACTACAGGGGGACTTTAATGTTTACAGATTGGCATCGTTGTAAGTGCCTCACGTTGTGCTTTTTTTAATAAAATGATCAAACCAAAATAATTTTTTAGCAGTAATCAACATCATACCATAAATGCAGTCGATTGAGCTCAACTTGAGCTTACTTGATTTACTAACAGCTTCCAGCGCAAACCCTCTTTTGGCATTAAAAACTACTGTCAGGTTTACTAAAGACACAGTGAAAAATTATCAGTTATTTTGGGGATGACTTCATTGGATTTGTAGGAGTTTCCCTTTCCCATATTTGTTAATAAATGCCATAAGTACAATGATTATTTGCTAGATAAAGTTCAGTTACTGTTTAAATGCACATCAGGATTTAGTGTGGGTTGTGTGTTACTGCTCTCCAGCGTATAGCATGTTTTTTTGGTTTGTGTTTATTCATTTTCAAACATTACAAACATAACCTAAAATCGAATAAGAGAACAACACAGAGAGAGAGAGAAAAAAAGGAAGTATCCAACAATAAGTATTACTATTATTATTATGGCTCACCACTCCAATAAATCAATCTGAAAAAAGGTGAAAGAAAATTAAATGATTGTACAAACAATATGCCTTCCATATTTACACTTGAAAATACCTTACATATTTAAACCTTATTAAACAAACCCTCTAGTAAGAATAGAGGATAATTGTGACCCTGGACCACAAAACCTGTCACAAGGGTCAATTTTTATTTTTATTTAAATTGAGATTTATGCAGATACAACCGAGATACAACTATTTGAAAATCTGGAATCTGAGTGTGCAAAATAAATCTAAACATTGAGAAAATCGCCTTTAAAGTTGTCCATTTATGTTTGGCGATTTTGGTCACAAAAATAATTTTTTTATAACGAATATCTTTACTCCTAATGATTTTTGGCATAAAACAAAAATCTATCATTTTGACCCATACAATGTATTGTTGGCTATTTCCACTAATATACCCGTGCGACTCGTGACTGGTTCTGTGGTCCAGGGTCACATATTTAAACCCATATACATCAAGACTGGATCCCAGCGTAGAGCATCATGCTGATCTGCATCATAAACCAGTCTCAGAGATTCGGGCTGGTTCTTTCAGTCCTCGGCCCGTTTTGTCCTTCCGTTCACACTGAGACCGTGTTTTTATTAATGAAAATTAAGCAGTTTGAAAACGCTCTCCAAATGCTGATAAACTTGAAAACGCTGTTTCGTGTTGTCGTGTGGACTGAGAAAACAGAGGTATTTGATAACGATGACGTAAGTTTAGTCATGTGACACATATTGTACCCATAGATATTGATGTTTATAGCGGTATTGTGCCTGTTATGTGCTGTTCACTTTCACACAGTTGCTAAAATATGTTACTTTGCACACTCTTCATATCACAGTCCTGCAAAGATGACAGGATTCACTCGCATTTGCTGAACATGAGAGCAGTTTTAGCGTTTTACACCAAACATATAATGCTGAGTGAGAGCGACCTGGAGATATTTAGCTAAACAAAATGACCCTGCCAGAAGAAGTACACAATAACTTGATCATTTATTTTTCCGTCAGTATCGTCTCAGTGAGCTTTTGTGAGGGTTTACTCATGCGCAGTAAAGGTGAATTCAGCGTTTTCAGGCGTTTTCCAAAAGTTCTTCATCCGCACTGAAACGCCTGAAAACGCCAGTGTGGACGGAGAGCGCTTTTAAACGGAAACTCCGTTTTCAAATGTATCCGGATTAAAGTAGACGAAGCCTCAGAGAGATCCGGGCTGGTCCGAGCCGGTTCTTTCAGTCGGGTGTCCTCGTTCTGACCTGCGAGTGGATCCGCACCTGTATCTGCGCATGATCCCAGATCCCAGATCCAAACTGTGGGAAGAGGAAGCTGCAGCATCTGCTAAAACAACTTGAGATTATGCCCTGGCCACGCCTGACTGCCATTCGGATTGCTACTGATGCGAAAGAAGCCAGAAATCCCAAGAGTGCCGGGCCGGCCGATGGGAACGAGCCGAGAGAGTTGTCTTTACCTCAGCACCAAGACATTCCTTTCCCAGGGCCTGCTTTTGTGTCTGGAGATGCACGAGAAACAAAACTGTCAACAGCGAAGCGGAGCTACTCTTCGGGAAATAATGCCACCGGATAGATCCACCTTCTTCCCACCCTCACACACACACACACACACACACACACACACACACACACACACACAAGCCCGAGTCCTTCAAAGTGATGCGCCGCCTGGATTCCTGCGATGGGAACCCTGTCCTTTCATGCATTTTCCGAGCAGTTAAGTTCGAAGCAACAATCAAAGCGTCCATCCACGCTGCTCACCTAATGATTCTGACACTGTATTTGGTTTAAAACGAGAACATTAAAGATGCTGCGTAAAGATCAAGGACGTGCGCGCATACCTATAGACCTGGGGCCTCATGTACAAAGACTTGCGTTGAATTCATACTAAAACATTGCGTACGGACAAAGCTGTAAATGTGCGTACGCACAAAAAAACCCAGATGTATGAATCTCTGCGTACGAAGGATCCCACGCATATTCTCTTCGTACATCCCAGTTAACGTAAAATTGAGCGCACATGCACGAGCACAATGCCCCACCCTGTCTCCTCCCTTAATTAAATTAATTTAAATATGGTAATGAGTCCACTTTGGCAAAAGAAAGCAGTAAGAAAATGGCGGCAAGAAACGAAACTTTACAGAAAGTGAATTGGAGGTGCTACTATCGGAGGTAGAAACGAACTGTGGTGTCTCAACTGTGGTACAGTTGAGACATCCATTTTTAATGATGTAAAGGTAACTAACCATTCATTGTAAATATAAAAAATAAAGACAAATAAAGAAAATAACAATTGGGCAACATTTTTGTTTATTCCTCCATTTATATTCATTCATTTTATTTAAATTAGCACTGGTTAAAATGTATAAAGCAGGAACAAGATATGTAACAATATTTATTAATAATACACAGTTTAAATATCACAAATATCAAATTCTATTTTCATTTGCGTCCTATGCTGGCTAATTACGACGTTTAACCTGTTATCATAACACTGAACAACTAAACAGTGTGTTTCCTAATAGAGCTCTATCGGGGGTACAGTAGACGTGTCTCAACTATCCCCCGCTGGCCACCTCGCACATTTCTCTAGATTTTGCAATTACCTTGCATGATACAATACCATGAAATATGGCAGCTTTTAGGGCACAGAATAACGTTTGTGGTGATACCAGTTACGTTTAACAGTCACATAAGGATAATAAGCTATTCATTGTGGAGAGTGCATGGTGAAGTGAACGTCATATCTTAGGAAAAAAAAAAAAACTTTTCCCGATATCTTTGGATCGGAGATGCGTCCGTTGTTCAAATTTCCCACGATCAAAGAGGACACTAATATGCACGTGCACAGCAAAAAATCATAACTTGTGCTTATTGTCAACTGTACACATGTCTCAACTGTACACCGTCCACCCTAAATGACCTTAAAAAGAAATGGTCTGATATAAAGGTGGACATTAAACCAAAGCTGTCATTGACATAGACTAAGGGTTGTATCAGTTTGCATGCTTTTAT
Source organism: Scardinius erythrophthalmus (assembly GCF_964197995.2). Taxonomy (NCBI): domain Eukaryota; kingdom Metazoa; phylum Chordata; class Actinopteri; order Cypriniformes; family Leuciscidae; genus Scardinius; species Scardinius erythrophthalmus. Next base: position 37,388,808 of record NC_138239.1, on the reverse strand, counting down.
ATGTTCTTACTTAATTGCATAATTGATAGAAAATATTTCCATAAGGCTTATGTGACAATATATGTCAATTATTTTATAAACTGCAAATTTATAGCAATGCTTAGACTTGTAGAACAATTCGTTGTGTAATGTTTGCAACTTCACTTCATTGCCTGTAAGAGTCGCCAACGGGCAAAAACAATGAGAAATGTACGTACGCCAGACATGAAATTGGCGTGGAGGAACGCACATTCTCGCGTTAATTTCACTGTTAGTACATACGACCGTGAGCGTGAAAGCTGGCGTACGCAAAGTTTTTGTGCGTACGCAAGATTGATACATGAGGCCCCAGATGCGCCAGAGAAACGAGCGCGCAGCTTCTTTAGCATATTGTCTTTGAACTATACAGAACTGGTCGCTCTGTATATCTCTATGGCATCGCTGTCGAGGAGTGATTAGCTGGAGAAGTGGATTTACTTACTGTAGAGTTAACACAAGTTATCATGAGGATTGTAAAGTTTAAAGTTGATGTCTTAACAAATATCAGTTGACGGGGAAGATTTTAAAACGAGCCGTTCATTCATAAATACGTAAGATCGCTGTGAAAATACAAGACAACGAGCGCAGCGCTGAAAAGGAGCGGGCCTACATAAGGTCTATAGACTAAACACGTAATACGCATGTGCACGCCGTCACCGTTTCCACAGATTCACGTTTTTGACGTTTACACGGAGATGATAACGTTTTTTTACTTTTTCAATCAATCAATCAAAACTAACTATAGCTGGACAATAACTTTATTCTAGAGCTGCTGTAACGCCAAAACAATCTCTGTTACTGTAATCTCCTATTATCACTGTAAATCTGCTTTGAAACTATCTATATTGTTAAAAGCGCTGTATAAATTAAATAAATTATGGGCTAGGGTGTTCTGGGTTTTTGCTAGGGGCTTGCATTTTAGTTCTGAGTGGTTGCTAAGGCATTTTATGTTGTTGCTAGGATGTTTTGAATAGTTGCCAGGTGCTTGAATGGTGGTTCAGGGTGATTGCTAAGACAGTTTAGGTTGTTGCTGGGGTATTTGGGGTGGTTGTTAGGTGGTTTATAGGCTTGGGTGTTCTAGGTGGTGGCTAAGGCAATTTTAGTTGTTGCTATGGTGTTCTTGTTGGTTGTTAGGTGGTTGCTAGGTGGTTGCATGGGTGTTATGGAGGTTGCTAGGGCATTCTGGGTGGTTGCCAAGGTATTGTTAAGTGGTTTCTGGATATACGTGTTTTGGATGGTTGCTAAGGTATTTTAGGTTGTTACTAAGGTATTTTGGGTTGTTGTTAGGTGATTGCTAGGTGCTGGCATTGTGATTCTGCGTGGTTGCTAGGGCATTCTGGGTGGTTGCTAAGGCATTGCTAGGTGGTTTCAAGCCTAGTGTGTTCTGGGTGGTTGCTAATGCATTTTAGGTCAATGCTGGGGTATTTTGGGTGGTTGTTGGATGGTTGCTAGGATGCTCTAAGTGGTTGCATAGGTGTTCTGAGTGGTTGCTAAGGCATTTTAGGTTGTTGCTGGGGTATTTTGGGTGGTTGTTGGATGGTTGCTAGAAGGCTCTAAGTGGTTGCATAGGTGTTCTGAGTGGTTGCTAAGGCATTTTAGGTTGTTGCTGGGGTATTTTGGGTGGTTGTTGGATGGTTGCTAGAAGGCTCTAAGTGGTTGTATAGGTGTTCTGAGTGGTTGCTAAGGTATTTTAGGTTGTTACTAAGGTATTTTGGGTTGTTGTTAGGTGATTGCTAGGTGCTGGCATTGTGATTCTGCGTGGTTGCTAGGGCATTCTGGGTGGTTGCTAAGGCATTGCTAGGTGGTTTCAAGCCTAGTGTGTTCTGGGTGGTTGCTAATGCATTTTAGGTCAATGCTGGGGTATTTTGTGTGGTTGTTGGATGGTTGCTAGGATGCTCTAAGTGGTTGCATAGGTGTTCTGAGTGGTTGCTAAGGCATTTTAGGTTGTTGCTGGGGTATTTTGGGTGGTTGTTGGATGGTTGCTAGAAGGCTCTAAGTGGTTGCATAGGTGTTCTGAGTGGTTGCTAAGGCATTTTAGGTTGTTGCTGGGGTATTTTGGGTGGTTGTTGGATGGTTGCTAGAAGGCTCTAAGTGGTTGCATAGGTGTTCTGGTTGGTTGCTAAGGCATTTTAGGTTGTTGCTGGGGTATTTTGGGTGGTGGTTGGATGGTTGCTAGGATGCTCTAAGTGGTTGCATAGGTGTTCTGAGTGGTTGCTAAGGCATTTTAGGTTGTTGCTGGGGTATTTTGGGTGGTGGTTGGGTGGTTGCTAGGATGCTCTAAGTGGTTGCATAGGTGTTCTGAGTGGTTGCTAAGGCATTTTAGGTTGTTGCTGGGGTATTTTGGGTGGTTGTTGGATGGTTGCTAGAAGGCTCTAAGTGGTTGCATAGGTGTTTTGAGTGGTTGCTAAGGCATTTTAGGTTGTTGCTGGGGTATTTTGGGTGGTTGTTGGATGGTTGCTAGAAGGCTCTAAGTGGTTGCATAGGTGTTCTGAGTGGTTGCTGAGGCATTTTAGGTTGTTGCTGGGGTATTTTGCGTGGTTGTTGGGTGGTTGCTAAGGTATTTTAGGGTGTTGCTGGGGTATTTTGGGTAGTTGTTGGATGGTTGCTAGAAGGCTCTAAGTGGTTGCATAGGTGTTCTGAGTGGTTGCTAAGGTATTTTAGGGTGTTGCTGGGGTATTTTGGGTGGTTGTTGGGTGGTTGCTAGGATGCTCTAAGTGGTTGCATAGGTGTTCTGGGTGATTGCTAAGACAGTTTAGGTTGTTGCTGGGGTATTTGGGGTGGTTGTTAGGTGGTTTATAGGCTTGGGTGTTCTAGGTGGTGGCTAAGGCAATTTTAGTTGTTGCTATGGTGTTCTTGTTGGTTGTTAGGTGGTTGCTAGGTGGTTGCATGGGTGTTATGGAGGTTGCTAGGGCATTCTGGGTGGTTGCCAAGGTATTGTTAAGTGGTTTCTGGATATACGTGTTCTGGATGGTTGCTAAGGTATTTTAGGTTGTTACTAAGGTATTTTGGGTTGTTGTTAGGTGATTGCTAGGTGCTGGCATTGTGATTCTGCGTGGTTGCTAGGGCATTCTGGGTGGTTGCTAAGGCATTGCTAGGTGGTTTCAAGCCTAGTGTGTTCTGGGTGGTTGCTAATGCATTTTAGGTCAATGCTGGGGTATTTTGGGTGGTTGTTGGATGGTTGCTAGGATGCTCTAAGTGGTTGCATAGGTGTTCTGAGTGGTTGCTAAGGCATTTTAGGTTGTTGCTGGGGTATTTTGGGTGGTTGTTGGATGGTTGCTAGAAGGCTCTAAGTGGTTGCATAGGTGTTCTGAGTGGTTGCTAAGGCATTTTAGGTTGTTGCTGGGGTATTTTGGGTGGTTGTTGGATGGTTGCTAGAAGGCTCTAAGTGGTTGTATAGGTGTTCTGAGTGGTTGCTAAGGTATTTTAGGGTGTTGCTGGGGTATTTTGGGTGGTTGTTGGATGGTTGCTAGAAGGCTCTAAGTGGTTGCATAGGTGTTCTGGTTGGTTGCTAAGGCATTTTAGGTTGTTGCTGGGGTATTTTGGGTGGTGGTTGGATGGTTGCTAGGATGCTCTAAGTGGTTGCATAGGTGTTCTGAGTGGTTGCTAAGGCATTTTAGGTTGTTGCTGGGGTATTTTGGGTGGTGGTTGGGTGGTTGCTAGGATGCTCTAAGTGGTTGCATAGGTGTTCTGAGTGGTTGCTAAGGCATTTTAGGTTGTTGCTGGGGTATTTTGGGTGGTTGTTGGATGGTTGCTAGAAGGCTCTAAGTGGTTGCATAGGTGTTTTGAGTGGTTGCTAAGGCATTTAAGGTTGTTGCTGGGGTATTTTGGGTGGTTGTTGGATGGTTGCTAGAAGGCTCTAAGTGGTTGCATAGGTGTTCTGAGTGGTTGCTGAGGCATTTTAGGTTGTTGCTGGGGTATTTTGCGTGGTTGTTGGGTGGTTGCTAAGGTATTTTAGGGTGTTGCTGGGGTATTTTGGGTAGTTGTTGGATGGTTGCTAGAAGGCTCTAAGTGGTTGCATAGGTGTTCTGAGTGGTTGCTAAGGTATTTTAGGGTGTTGCTGGGGTATTTTGGGTGGTTGTTGGGTGGTTGCTAGGATGCTCTAAGTGGTTGCATAGGTGTTCTGGGTGGTTGCTAAGGCATTTTAGGTTGTTGCTGGGGTATTTTGGGTGGTTGTTGGGTGGTTGCTAGGATGCTCTAAGTGGTTGCATAGGTGTTCTGAGTGGTTGCTAAGGTATTTTAGGGTGTTGCTGGGGTATTTTGGGTGGTTGTTGGATGGTTGCTAGAAGGCTCTAAGTGGTTGCATAGGTGTTCTGAGTGGTTGCTAAGGTATTTTAGGGTGTTGCTGGGGTATTTTGGGTAGTTGTTGGGTGGTTGCTAGGATGCTCTAAGTGGTTGCATAGGTGTTCTGAGTGGTTGCTAAGGCATTTTAGGTTGTTGCTGGGGTATTTTGGGTGGTTGTTGGGTGGTTGCTAGAAGGCTCTGAGTGGTTACATAGGTGTTCTGAGTGGTTGCTAAGGCATTTTAGGTTGTTGCTGGGGTATTTTGCATGGTTGTTGGGTGGTTGCTAGGATGCTCTAAGTAGTTGCATAGGTGTTCTGATTGGTTGTTAAGGTATTTTAGGGTGTTGCTGGGGTATTTTGGGTGGTTGATGGATGGTTGCTAGAAGGCTCTAAGTGGTTGCATAGGTGTTCTGAGTGGTTGCTAAGGCATTTTAGGTTGTTGCTGGGGTATTTTGGGTGGTTGCTAGGATGCTCTAAGTGGTTGCATAGGTGTTCTGAGTGGTTGCTAAGGTATTTTAGGGTGTTGCTGGGGTATTTTGGGTGGTTGTTGGATGGTTGCTAGAAGGCTCTAAGTGGTTGCATAGGTGTTCTGAGTGGTTGCTAAGGTATTTTAGGGTGTTGCTGGGGTATTTTGGGTGGTTGTTGGGTGGTTGCTAGGATGCTCTAAGTGGTTGCATAGGTGTTCTGAGTGGTTGCTAAGGTATTTTAGGGTGTTGCTGGGGTATTTTGGGTGGTTGTTGGATGGTTGCTAGAAGGCTCTAAGTGGTTGCATAGGTGTTCTGAGTGGTTGCTAAGGTATTTTAGGGTGTTGCTGGGGTATTTTGGGTGGTTGTTGGGTGGTTGCTAGAAGGCTCTAAGTGGTTGCATAGGTGTTCTGAGTGGTTGTTAAGGCATTTTAGGGTGTTGCTGGGGCATTCTGGATGCTTGTTATGTAGTTGCTAGTGTGTCCTGGGTTGTTGCTAGGTGCTGGCATTGTGTTTCTGGCTGGTAACTAAGGTGTTTCTAAGGTGATTTGGTTTGCTGTTCTCAACACATAATTTGAAGAATCACTCGTGATGACTGATGCACAAACACTGCACTTACACACTCAGTCTGATCACAGTAGCACTAGTGAGGGTTCACTCACTGCAGTATTGACCGCTTTTCAGTTAGTAAACATTGTGACATTTTGTAAAAAGGGTCTATGTAATCAGTGTGTAACTGAGGTCTGTCTCAAACATGTGTTCCTCAGGTTCCTGACAGATTCCTGGAGGTCGCTGAAATCACACTTCAGGAGTTCTTCAGCGCCGTCTCCCTCTCCAAAGACTCCGACCCCTCCTGGAAGAAAGCCATCTACAAGGTCATCTGCAAACTGGACAGTGACGTTCCCGAGGACTTCAAATCCCCTTCCTACCTGTAAACCCAGAGCGCCACCTACAGGACGCTTTATTTATCATGAGTGTCAATCACACGTGTCTTTTTATAAGTGAATCGTCAGCTTTATAGACAAATCTAAATATATATTCTAAATATTTTGCTGTTGACTGCCAGCGAGTTTGTTTCATTTTGTCTGTGGAATAGGCTTGTTCAATAAAAATAATAGTAGTTTGGATTTTGGTTTTTCAATGTAATATATTTTGCTTTTATAATGCCACTGTAGACAAATGTGTGGTGTGTTTTTTAGTCCTGGTAATGAACTGGAAAAGCAGTTATGATTTGTGTTTTTAATGTGCATTTGTTTCTTCTGTGAAGTATCTCATGAAGCATCTGTAATAATAAAAAAAGGTGTAAATAAGTATAATTTAGCTGTATGATATGAGTAAAGGTGGAATATTGCTGTTTATGTGGGACCCCAGAATTAAATATATTGCATGTAGAAGCATTTCCCTCAGAATTTGCCAATCTCATGTATACTGGTTTTCATATTCTTGTTTATCATTATCTAGCAGTGTGTGGTTTTTCATTTAATAATAAAAGATTCATATTGCTGCAGTTAATATGGGGTTAATTTTTTTAGGGTTCTGATATAAACGCTTTCTTTCAACATAAAAAAATAATCCCCCCCAAAAATAAAATAAAAAATAAATAAATTGTGACAATCCAAACCTGTTTGCTGTTATTTTATTGTAGCAAAACATGACCAAATTTGACCTGTTTGACAGTCTTCCATCTCTTAAATCCAGATTTAACTGGTCTAAATAAATATATATATATATATGTTTTACTTCATCGGAATGGTATGAAACTTGGAAAAGGTTTTGACACTTGCTGTGTGAACTAAAAAAAATAATCATGGACATGATTTGAACAAGTTAAATGGTCCTGAAATACAGTCACACTTGAGCTCCTAACAGTTAAAAATGAGCGCATTGGAAATGAATGGGAAACGAGTTTCCTCTAGTGGAAGCGTTTGGTACTGCAGCCGAACAACATCTCACTGAAAGCTCATTTTCTGAGATATCAACCTCAAATTTGGATCACAACTTGTTTAGATTTATGCCGCTGACTTTCTCACAGTTTTAGAGTAAAACGTGTGTTAGAAAATAGTCATTTCATATAAAAATTGAAAATAGTATTTATGTGCATTTTTCATAACAATATTTTTTTAAACTTTTTTCACTTCAGCAATAAGTGTCGTCTTTAAAAAAGAGACCAAACTTCAGTCTGTGATCCAAAACATCCAAGATTTATGAATTGGAAATGTAAAAAAAAAAATAACAAATTTAATTGGAAATGTCAGTTTCAGGTCTATGCTCAAAAAGCGAATAAATGAAACTACTGCATAAATATTATTTAGTATCATAACAAATACAAAATATTAAATAAAAAACATTATAAAATTAAAATATAGTACATTCATCTCATTTATAAATAAAAAAATTGGTCATATTTGACCGCCATGCAAAGAGAACCAAAAGGTTAAAAATGGTGCCTTTATGCTTTGGTACCAAAATACAGACAATGATTGGCCATTTCTACATGCACCCTAATCTGTTAAAGTCCCCCTGTGGTGAAAATCCAGCTTTTAATGTTGTTTATGTGTCTATGTGGTGTTTTTAATCTGCTTTAAGACAAACCATGTGTAAATTCATAAGTCGACACCATTGCTGAGTATTTCCTCCTTAAAACTGCAGTGAACCAAAGACAGTCTCAAAAACACGCTTTGAAATCGCTGGTGTTTCTGACGTCACAAACTACCTTGCAGAGGTGTGGACTCGAGTCATGTGACTTGGACTTGGTCATGAATTTGATGACTTCAGACTCGACTCGACAAAATGTACAAAGACTTGCAACTCGACTTGGACTTTAACATCAATGACTCGTGACTTCACTTGGACTTGCGCCTTTTGACTCAAGAAGACTTGCTACTTCCCATGAAAACTGGGGAAAAAACGTTCACACGGCCGCGCCGCTCTTTATCTGCATCTGTGAAAAAATGTGCACCACCTGTATGCATGCAGAGAGCACGCGCGCTGCCTGTACGACATCCAATCACTGTAGTCCCACGTTGTTTTGATTCGACAGCATCTAAGCAGGCACATTGCAAGACAACCAATGAAGCGCAACAAGCAACAACGCATGCTACGAATTTGAACGAATGCTAAGCACCTTATTGGATGTATCGTAACTTGCTACATAGCTGCCAACTCTCACGCATTCACCGTGAGACACGCAATTGACACTTTTCACACGCTCTCACACGCCACACATCCATTTTCTCACGCACAGAAAAATCGCGAAGCAAAGAGGACACAGAGACCGACAGACTAGACAGAGCAGGTTACTTATGATATAAAAAAATTCTGCTCTCAGACTCTGTCAATTTTATTACGAAATTCAGACAATAAATACCGCTTTGGCGCTTGTAAATGTGACACGACAGATCCCTAGCGGCACGTGAACCGATCATCTCTAGCTGATAGTAAATAATGTTAAACACGAATGAACACTGTTGAAAGATACAGTACAGCTTACCGAATATTCCTCATACATAATATCGAGCCATCAATCAAACAAAGGGGTCAATAAAACAGTTGGAGAACAATTATGTCACATAACATTTACCTCAGGAAAGCCATTGTTGGCTAGAAAAATAGCTATAGAGAGTATTTTGCTAAATATGTGTACTATATTGCATGTTTATTATATTTTTACTTATATCATTAAATAAAGTTGTTATTATAATTAAAAAAAACGCATTATATTTAATTTGTGTTATTTTTAACCTTAAATAATACTGCCAGCTGATAGGGCTCTCTGTATGTTTACAGCATTGGGTGAGTTGTTTTTTTCTTGAGAAAAATGAATGCCTATCTTGTGTAGCCTACCTAATATTTATCCAAATGAGTCAATATTAAATCAAATCACAATAATTGAATTGAACTGAAATAATAAAAAGCGTAGCTTACCAGAAATTGAACCATGTAAACTTTGTAACGTTGTCACTAAATTTAATAAAATTCAGTTTAGTTACTAAAATGTTTTGACAATCACAATACATTTATTGTGATGCAAAAATTACAATTATTAATAATTGCATCACAGTTGCACCCATCCCCCCCCCTTCCTTCCTGTTCAGCAGAAGAAATAAATTCATGTGAAATTTTTTGTGAAAATTAAATTTTCTGTTTTTTACTGTATTTGATTAATGTCATTGTATAAAAAGAGGTTTAAATAAATACAAATCTTACAGACATACATGATTTGTATACATTTTATTTCTGTGGTAAGAGGACTTGAAATGACTCGAAACTAAAATGGTAGGACTTAGGACTCGACTTGAGACTTGTTGGCTTTGACTTTTGACTCGACTCGGGACTTGCCTCATCTTTGACTCGACTTGACTAGGGACTCGAGGGCAAAGACTTGAGACTTACTTGTGACTTGCATAACAATGACTTTGTCCCACCTCTGCTACCTTGTAACCAATCAGATCAACGTGTGATCGTCAACCAGTGGATCTCTGAGCTGAGTGAGTGAGTGGAGGCGGGGCTCATTTGCATATTCATAGAACCGCGCGTGTCATTTTGGTGATCAAAGATGAGTTTTACGGGATACAATTATTGATTACAGGGAGACTTTATCGGACTGATGGCTCAGCGGCATGCGAATTTCAGTCTGATCGAAAGGAGTAGATCTTATATAGGAACCTTAAATAGGAAAATATTGAATGAATAATATGTAAACCTTTGAATCCAAATGCTTTCTGAATCAAAACCTTGTGCCAATGCGCAGTGTGTATATTCGCGAAATATTTGCTAAACAAGCTGAAAATGTTGCTGAACATTCGATTTCATCGTTCTTCAAACATCATTAGAATGTTACTTAGTGACAAGTAGTGACATTAAAAACAAGTTTGACGAAAGTCCGTTTCAGGAAAAAAAGGCCCATGGTGAATGATGTATAAATAAGGTTTCTGTGCTAACCTTTTGAGAACTTATTTTAACTTTGGACGAATGTTTCATTGATGTTACAGGTAGAATGTTTGTTCAGTGAATGTCCCGTTTGGACAGTTGTGGTCACTGTGGCTGAGTGAAAAAGAGCTTTGTGAAGATTCTCCTTCAGCGTTTTACCGGACAAACAGCAGCGTACGTGTCCGGCACAATGACACACTGACGCCGCTAGGCCTCCTTTCCCCTTTCAAAGCTCCTGACGGCTGTGTTCCTGTTCTGCTAACTGGACATCCCCCATGTAAGTCCCTACAGCTCCATTCAAAACATCTTTCCCCGATTCCAGGCCACTAAGGTGCAACTAATCCACCAAATAAAGGCTGTTCAGGAAAGTATGCTGCTCACATTGTTTCCTGTGGCCAATTCAAGGCACATTTCTAAGGCCGCATTCATTGTGAGGGACACGCGAGCTCTCACTACGGCCGTGTCTTAAAAACAACAACAATGCATTCTCTCCTCATGAGTAATGTGCAACATGAGCTCATAGCAGAGATGTGCCAGCGCAGCAGAATCGCATGCGCTCCTCCTCCAAGCACCCGTGCAGTCGACTCATCACTCCTGTCACTCACTGCCTCACAAACACACCAGACGTCATGATCTGATTCGGACATTTACATTCATGCATTTCACTTTTATCCAACTCTATACTTTATAGGTTCATGCATTCCCTGGGAATCAAACCCATGACCTTGGTGTTGCGAGTGCAGCTTCTGTTAATTGCCCTGAAGGTTATGGCCTCTCGGTCATTTTCGACAGAAAATTTTTGTTTTTTTTAAGATTTTTTTTACTTCATCGGAATGGTGCTAAACTTGGTAAAGGTTTTGGCACTTGCTGTGTGAACACACATCCTAATCTGATTCAGCTGTTCTAGTACAACAAACATTTACATTTATGGCCATGGACCACAAAACCAGTCATAAGGGCCAATATTTTGAAATTGGGATTTATGCATAATCAGAAAGCTGATCTATTCCAATGACGTATGGTTTGCTAGGAAAGGACAATATTTGGCCGAGATACAACTATTTGAATATCTAGAATCTGAGGGTTAAAAAAAAATCTAAATATTGAGAAAATTGCCTTTAAAGTTGTCACAATTATTATTATTTTTATATATTTACAGTAGGAAAAAGCCCCAATTTTCACTCGCCAACAGTTTTGTGGGAATCGCTGAGAAATGCCGAAATCAGAGGGAAATCAGTGCTCAGTGAAAATCGTGCCAAATCATTACTTCAATAATCATTACTTCAATAATCATTACTTCAATAATCATTACTTCAATGAGCTCATTGTTTCTGCCCTAAATTATACTTTTTTTTTAAATTAAGACATTTTTAGCTAACTGTGATTTGATAACCTCTGATAATAGATCACTTTAACATGCTTTGGCACGAAGTGTATTGTGAAAAGCGCTATACAAATAAATGTGAATTGAATAGAATGTGTCGCTGTCTCGCTGAGGCCCGTGGAGTGCTTAGCTTGCCAAATATCTGGAAATGCTGCAGATTTGTTATGTTTGCTTATTGTACACCTCAGGTCTCAATTTCCCAGCACACGCTAATATTAATTACCATGTAATTTGAGATCCAAGAACTGAAGGTGCTGGAAAACTATTATATTTGTATCATTTTGCTAATTATTCTTTTCCAGCCCTGAAAGGATCTGGTTGTTTTTCTGGTTGACCATAAGTCATAGAGATCCCAAACTTGGTGCGATGGTTCCAAATCCCCCACATTACTCAGACACACACACACACACACACATCCGTTGGACCTTTTTGAAAGTTTTTTCCCCCAAAATGCTCTGAGAATGTTCTGAAAAATTGTTTCAATTTGCACAAAATTCGGCACACATCATGTCAAGACCCTCATGACAAAAAGTTTTAAAATAAAATTTGCACGCCATTTTTTTTTTTTTATGGTCTGGCCTATATCTGGTCAATGCAATGTTCAAACTTAAAGTCCCCCAGTAGTGAATAATTTTATCCCTTAAAACTCATCTTTGATCACCAAAATGACTTTTTTCTTCATGCCTTAAAATATCTTGACTGTAGCTCGACACCCTTGCCTCATTTAGTATGCGCAGTTCTATGAATATGCAAATGAGCCCCGCCTCCACTCACTCACTCAGCTCAGATATCCACTGGTTGACGATCACACGTTGATCTGATTGGTTACAAGGTAGTTTATGACGTCAGAAACACCAGCGATTTCAAAGCGTGTTTTTGAGACTGTCTTTGGTTCACTGCAGTTTTAAGGAGGAAATACTCAGCAATGGTGGTTTGTCTTAAAGCATATTAAAAACACCACATAGACATATAAACAACATTAAATGCTGGATTTTCACCACAGGGGGTGATACATATACCAAAACTTGATACATCTAGACAAAGGTTAATTCTGAGGACGCGTGTCAAGTTGCATTAAAATCTGCCAACGGGAGGCACTACAACTAAAAACATGTCATAACTTTCTGAAAGAGTTTGTAATAACCTGCTGTTAGACCGCAACTAAAAAGGAGACAGGCACGTCAGTTCTCATCGAAACAGTCGAACTCCATGACGAAAGCCGTTGCAAGACATCGCTAAAGTCTAACAAGGCCCCAAACGCCACCTGAAATTTGTTAATTTTTCAAAACCTGAAACACAGTTATTTTGGTTAATAACTGTGATGCTAGAATAATCATTTTCTTACACATTTGCATACGAAATGACTTTTTCTTCTTTTTCAAACTCGTCCTAGGCCTAATTTACACTAAATTTGGTATGCACAATCTGGATAAACTCGACAAAACGTTTTTAATCATTTTAATTGTTATTTAATCAATTAGGAGATATGGGCCAATATGCTTCTTCTTTTTTTTTTCTTTTTTTTTGTGCATTTGAGATTCCAGAAATAATTATCATAAAGTAAATGACCATTATATATAATACATTTTTGGCAGTCTATGATCCTGATGAAAAACTTAGCTGAGTGTTTCTCCCAGTTTCTAGTAATGATATTAAACTTCTACTTACCTATGCAAATAATATCAAGTCATCGGTCCTTTATAGTTTGACCTTCACTAAAGTCATTTGCACCTAATAAACAAGGACATTTTAAAGAAGAGTGCGTCTTTTAAAAGGTATTACTGGGGGTCCAAGCACAGCCTATCACACCGTGTGACGACATGCCCCGTTAACATGTCTCTCTTTTTTCTGGTCAATATCAGCAAAAAACAATTCTTCTTCTTTTATTTAGTCAAGATTTTAAAGTTTGTGTCTGTATAAACATTGACTTGCAAAGACAAACTCACGCTGAGGAATATTCAGTCAAATCAGTGTGCCGAAGACCCCTGTTTATTTGTGCTTACGTGTTTCGCATCGGTGTTTTCTTCACACTGGCAGAGGAACACATTAGACCGGCGGCCCTGCGAGGCACTCAAGCAGCAATCACTTCTGAAGTGATAAAATTAAAGAAATTAAAACATTAGTTTAATTGGTTTGCGAGGAAGAGCACAAAATACAAACGCAGTAATCATTTAAGCAGCTTCTCTTCCAATTAGATCAATCTACTACATGTTAATTGATTTGTTTCCAATTAAAATGTACACACGGTTGTGTCAAGGTGTGTCTCTCAGATTAATTTGTTGTGGCTTTTTTTGTGAAGTGCAAGACGTTTCTCTGATGAGTTCATACAGTTTCTCAGCTTTCTGCAGACGTCCTCAGATCTGGCACTCGACAGTTTCAGGCTCACAACCGAAATATGCACATGAATCATATCTTTCACATGCACATAAAGCACAACTCGAGGAATAGATGCAACAGGTCTATTATGGCAAGCCGTTTTAACTTTTATTCATTTCCAGGATATGAATTGTTGATATCAAGAATTACATTTTTACTAGTTAAAATGATAGTTATTGATATCAGGAATTAGATTTCTACTATAACAATGGCAATTTTTGATATCAGAAATTACATTTTCACTAGTTAAAATGCTAATTCTTGATATCAACAATTTCAACTAACTATAATTCTTGATGTCTGTAATTGTATTTTCACTAGTGAAACGTCACCATAGGCTGCCATTCAAAATCCATTGTTGATATCAAGAATTGATTTCTTACTAGTTGAAATTCCAATTTCTCATATCAGAAATACAATTCTTACTAGTAAAAACCTTTATTTTTGATATCAAGAATTAAACTATCACTAGTTGAAATATCTATTCTTGATATCAACAATTGAATTGCTACTAGTAACAATGTTCATTTTTGACATCAATAATTCCATTTGCACTAGTGACATTGTTCATTTCTGATATCATGAATGTGATTGTTACTAGTAAGAAAGCCATTTTAGATATCTGAAATTATATTGATATCAGAAATACATTTTCAGATATCAAAAATAAAATGTTTACTAGTAATTCAATTGTTGATATCAAGAATAGACATTTCAACTAGTGACAATTGAATTATTGATATCAGTAATTCACATTTTTACTAGTAACAATGTAATTATTGATATCAAAAATTATATTTCTACTAGTAAGAAATCAATTCTTGATATCAACAATTGATTTTGAATGGCAGTCTATGGTGACATTTCACTAGTGAAAATACATTCAGATTACGTTTAACAATAAAATACTATTTCAGTCTTTCTACTTCAAAATTTCAGGTTTAATTCACTGTGTTGCTGTTTCTGTGTAATGATCTGTGAAATTCACTGGCAATTTCTGAGTGGAAATTGCATGAAAACCATGTGACGAGTTTTGAATGCAAAACATTACAGCTTTTATCCAGCATTTTCCTAAAATCATGGCCGACATTGACATCACTGAGTGTACAAGAGGGAAACCAGATGTCTAGAACAAAAGGGTTCAAAGGTTACGGGCTGAAGAACAAACACATGCACAGAACTGAGACTCTGATGAAATAGCGCCACCATGTGATTCACACACATATATAACCAATGCGAGTGTCAGAGTCAGAATGAACATTTTGACCAGAATAAAATATAAAAACCTTCTGCTTCGGGATAAACTCATTCAGTTATTTTAAAAAGATGCTTTTCTAAGGGTTTATCAAACGTTTGGTCGAGCTCAGACTTTATTGATGACAAGAAAATGAACAGCACAATAACAGCACAAATAACATTAACCATCTGATAAAACATGAAAGAAATCACAGAATTCATCAAGTACATTGATACTCACTGATTTCCCTCCAAAATGACCTCATTTCCTGCAGGATGACGTCATGAGCAGGCTTTTGTGTGTTACCCTAACCCTCACCCTTGACACTGAGGACAGGAAAAACCTGTAACACAATATTAACCCCCCCCCCCCCCAAAAAAAATTTTGAGAAAGAAACGATGAAAAATCACCTGGAATATTTTTATTCTATTAATGATCTTTTTTTCTTCCTTTTCACAGAATTTAATTAAGTGTTTTTGTAGGCCTAGTTATTAAATTTCAGCAACGTAAAACATTAATTCATTGTCCTTCCTACCTGAAAACAAATCACTGAAGAAATGCAACGCTTATCATCATTGATATATTCACGTTCGGGATAGTTCATCCTATAAAGGGGACATAGAAATATCACGATATTAATGATCCAGATCAACAAAAACAAACATAGAGGAGCCACTCTGGTGTTGTGCTTCACAACTGTGACCACAAGAGGGAAACACTGGACTGTGAGTTCAGTGTAGATGTGCGGCAGGATCATCAGTCACACAGATCATCGTTGCTCTGAATAAGTGAGCAAACTCATCAGTTTAGTGGATTCACTGAATGTAAAACTATATTATGGCAAGTTTGGCAACACGAGTATAACTTATGATTACATGCATGCGCTCAACCTGGTCGTATTTAAAGTCACCATGAAATCAAAATGGACCATTCTTATTTTTTTATGGAATGTTGTGGGATTTATCTATTCTAAATGATTTATGGGTGCACATCATTATTGTGTTAATAATCTTGAGTCAGAATAAGTTCCTTTTGCAGCATCTCTTCTCTTCTCTGATGACAAGGGCGGGGCTATAACCTGTCACTCACATGAGATCAGCCAATAGCAAACCACAACCAGCCAATCAATTCCCCACAGACACAATCAAGCCCCGCCCACATTTGTTCCTGTTCCTGAAGCGTTTCACTCGGATATACGGGAAGAAAAGCCTGTCGAACTGACTTCACTGTCCTCCCGTGGTGTTTTCCTGGTTTCCGAGGACGGGATTGATCTTGGGATCGTCGAGGGCTCAGAGAGCAGAACTTGAGCTCAGAGACTCCTGACTTCTGCCTAACCTTCACACGGAAACTCCTCGCCGTGGTTCTGTGTGATCACCGGTAAATCTTTATTAATTTTAATTGGGGCCTCCATTTAAAAGAGCAATTAAAGCGGATTAATGGAGCCCATCCCGTATAATGTCTTCTGTTAATTAGTTTGTCAGCACTGTTTTAATATCGCCTAATGACTTCATATTTCAGGCCTGACATTAAAGAGATGCTGCAAGAAAAGAAATGGGCTTATCTGAATCTGAGCGCGGGCCTTTAGCGGGAGATGTCCTCGGGCGGCAGGGAAGGTCAGAGGTCGTGGAGACGCCGGATGCTTTACACACTCACACACCGTTTATATTTTCAGTAATTCCCTGGATTGGATGTTTTGATATCAACAGTTCAGTTTTCACTAGTTAACTCTTTCCACGCCATTGGAGGTTTCCGTCATTTGAGAGAAAACGCTTCCACGGGATTGAGTGAAATTTCAGGCTTTCAGTGTTTACACTGTAATACTGTAGGGGGCGCTATAACACATCTTCTGAAAGAGTGCTGAATCTACTGATCAAAACACACGAGAAGAAGCAGATACAAGCGATATCATCATATGCATATGTAAAATAACGTGATCATCAATATTAAAATAACATGATCATCAATATTAAAATAACATGATCATCAGTATTAAACAGCATATAAATCAAAACTGCCTAATGTTACTGAATTAAATGTGAAGCTTTAGGGGTGTTGATGGACTGGATCTACTCCATCTGTGTTTTGATCATCGTTCTGAATCTCATCTGGATGTAGTCTTTCTCAAAAAACTTGATTTTCGAAGATTTTCAGCTTTTTTTTAATGAAACTTACCCACAAGTGTTCAGAAAAAAGGAATGCATGAAACTAGAATAAAAACATATTTGTTTAAAAGCAGAGGGTCTGCTCTTTCTATTGATATGCATGTTCAGATATTCATACAACAGAATATTCTGGGGGCCATGAAACCTTTGTGAAAATGATCAACAACGCTGGCAGGGAAAGAGTTAAATTTATCATTCTTGATATCAGGAATATTAACACTAGTAACAATGGTCATTCTTGATATCTGGAAATAAATTACGTCATAACTTGCAGAAATCCAGTTCTTGATAGAAAAATTTTGACATCAGTAATAACATTTCCACTAGTAAAATACTTCTTGATTTCAAAAATTGAATTTCAACTAGTAGAAAATGTGATTCTTGACATCTGCAGTTGAGTTAAATATCACAACGATCTGCCATTAACAGGCAGTTACAGATACAGTATATCAATAATTCATTTCTTACTAGTTGAAATTCCAGAAATGCATTGTTACTAGTTTCATAGTATCAATAATGATCATTTTAACAAGTGAAAGTTGAATTTTTGATGTTAAAAAATCTTGGGAATGATTCAAAGCCGAAACGGTATAAACTAGTAACTTCAAAATCAAAATTCAAAATGAACAGAGTTCACCCAAAACTCGAAGATCTGCCATCATGTTCTCGCTCGTGACGTCACAGACCTGTGGAGGAACACATGAGGAGACCGCAACACTTCATAACAGGGTTATTATAGTTAATTAAGACATAAACCATAAAAAAACATTCATTAAAATAAACGTTAACTTACTCTAAAAATTTAAATATATATAAAAAGCAAAATACAATTTTAAACTAATTTAAAAAAAAAATGGAAATGGAAAATACAAAAATACAAACTAATTTAATATATATATAATATATACTGTATATATATATATATATATATATATATATATATATATATATATATATAGAGAGAGAGAGAGAGAGAAAACTATAATATTATCTCAGTGATATTGCCCACGTCTGTCAAGCTCAAAAAAGACAAAACCACCAAATCTTTGGCCAGTATCACAGCATTCGACATGTGCATTATATAACTCTCGGCTCTTCTGAAGACATACGACAGCGTGATGCTGTAATTCCCTGAAACTCCACCCAGTTTGTGAAAGAAAGTTACACATAAGCAACACCAGAGAAATGCATCATTGACTTTTAGTTTGTAATCTTGGTTTCCTGTGCCTCTGCTGACTGCTGTCTCTGACTGTCTCAGGGCTCTGTTCCCGTGTTTCTCTTGTTGGCCCAGTCTGTATTTACAGCCCTGGTGTTTGATGCTTTTGCATTGCACTCGAGCAATACATTTCATCAGCTCATGCAAACCCATGATGACCTGAGTGTTTGAGCGACAGGAATAACGTACGGACAGGTGGTTTGGAAGATGGATAGATGGATGAATAAAGTCAAATAAAAGAGTATTTCTTGCTTTTTCATGTACGACCAATAAACGTAGTCTGAATACTGCTGTGAAATGCCCATTACTGCGTGCGGCTGGATGAAGTAAAGCGAGAGAAACACTCGTCCATCTGCCAGGCCAGCTGAGGATCCTCCATATGTTCACTCCTTTCTTTCGGCTCTCATGACCTGTTCCTGTTCACGCTCGTATTAGACAGAGAGAGGGGGTCGGGACAGTCCGGCACAAAGACAATTTACACAAGACCCATCAAACCAACAAGCCATGAAGATTCAGCAGTTCGAGCTGTCGAGGAGAACACGCTCAAACACGACGGGGTCTTTCTGTGGGAAAGGTGCTTTTCCATTTCGTTAAAATCAGAGTAAACTAAGTGTTAACAGATAACATTGTGTCATCTCAGTGTATGCATTATGCAAACACTTTTATCCAAAGCAACTTACATTGCATTGAAATTTTAAATATTATCAGTTCATGCATTCCCTGGGAATCAAGCCCATGATCTCGGCGATGCAAACGTGAAACTCAGGAGCTTAGAAATGCAGAAGCTAACAGGACTGACAGGCTTGAGCTCAACGTCACTTCAAGATGTCTGTAAGAAAGTTAATGCTCATTTCTTTTTTCTACAAACACCACGTTTTCAGTGATCAATAGAACATCATGGTGATGGGGTTGATGGTGTAAAACTGTGATGATGATGAAAACCTCCCAAAAAAAACATTTTAAAAGATTATCCTGGCAAAGACAGAGAGCAGCATAATTACACAAAATAAGACACGTACGTACATACATACATAAGAAAATATAAAATCATGGCAAAAAATATACGTTAACATGTATTTCTTGTTAAGTGTGTTATATGGTTGCACCTGTTTCGGTTGCAGTTGATCAGTCTGTGTATTTAAGCTGTTGGTTTTCCTCAGTCCTTTTGTAAAGTGATGTTGCAAGTTTGCAGTGCCTATAGTTTTTTTTTTTTTTATTAAAAAAATGTGGTGAATCTACAATACGTTACACATTCTCTCTGTGGATACAGCTACACGTATCACAATGATGAGTGTTCAGGTCAAAGTTGAGTCTCAGTTATTGGTTGCCCCACATGAATAAATACATAAATCAGTTTCACCGCATGAATACTGGTCTCGGTCATGGCTCCCCTGCTGGAAATCTCTGAAGAAACACTGTCTGATACGATATGGAGAGATTTGAGTTTTCATCTCGAAGCGAAACACAAACATTCCAGATGTTTAATCTAGAAGTAAACTGAATACTGTTACTTTTTGTGTCATTTAAGAAAATATGTTGTTTGTTACATTACTGCAATGTAATGTAATACATTTAAATAATTTTGTGTTGCATCCTAAAAAACTGCGTCGTTGTGTCTTTCTTTGCTTTACATCGTGTGAATGTGTATGCATATATATATATATGTATATTATATATGTGAAGAGTTCAGATGCAAAAGCCTCTAAGTGCCATCTGAAATTTTCTTCTAGAATGATCATTTTTATCAAGCTCGTATATTTAAGTTCAGTAATTTCACTTAAATGGCAATGAAAATAACCTATTAATTGTCATTTACAGTAAATGAAATTACTGAACTTAAATATACGAGCTTGATAAAAATGATCATTCTAGAAGAAAATTTCAGATGGCACTTAGAGGCTTTTGCATCTGAACTCTTCATATAAAACCCATTATAATCAAATTGGAGCTATTATGATCAATAATTCTGTCTACAATGGATGCTTTTTTTTACATTTTCTCATTAATTTAGATAGACGGACGGACGGACGGACGGACGGACGGACGGACGGACAGACAGATAGACAGTGGACGGACGGACGGACGGACGGATGGATGGACGGATAGATAGATGGATAGACAGACAGACAGACAGACAGACAGACAGACAGACAGACAGACAGACAGATAGATAGATAGATAGATAGATAGATAGATAGATAGATAGATAGATAGATAGATAGATAGATAGATAGATAGATAGATAGATAGATGGGATGAACATCAGTGATGGAAGGAGGAGAGAAGTTGATTAAAAACAACAATGTGTTGAAGAGCTCATTGCATTTATTGCGGCTCTGGCTTGCATCCCTGCTCATTTGCAGCAGCTCCTCAACAGCACCGGATTCATAAATCTCATTCCCATTATCCCGCTAATTAGCCAGGATTACAGGAGCATGTAATGCCCCCGTTTCCCGATAGATTGATTGGAGGACGGTCTCTTTGTTTTGAAAGCACTTTCTGATTGATGTACAGAGCCCTAGTTTGCAATTGTAATGGCCCAGATGTTAACAATCAAATGCGTTTCCGCTTCAGGAGGTAACAGTCTGTCATGGACGAGGAGCTAGCCGAGTGTGTAACGACACATCACTGGAGTGCAGAGAGACAGAGAGAGAGAGAGAGAGAGAGAGAGAGAGAGAGAGAGAGAGAGAGGGAGAGAGAGGAAGAGAGAGAGAGAGAGAGAGAGAGAGAGAGAGAGAGAGAGAGAGAGAGAGAGAGAGAGAGAGAGAGAGAGAGAGAGAGAGAGAGAGAGAGAGAGAGAGAGAGGGAATGGGACGCTTACCACCGATTCACAAAGACGAAAGGGGAAAATCTGGCTGGTGGTGTGTTTTACAACATGTGTATTGTCTTCAGCTCCATGCAAGACTTCCCTTGCCTGAGATTTAAAGGAGACGACTCATCGGGGATCACGGAAAAGCAGGAGGACACACTAGAATACCAGCCAACTCAGAACTTAGTCCAACAAAGGTTCTCTCAATGTTATGAACAAACGTTCTTCCAGTAACATTAGAGTAATGTTCAAAGTTATCTGGTCTTTAATAATATTATTTATACATTGTTCGTGGAACATTTTAACCTGAAACATTTTAGTTGGATGTTCCTCTGTTTTTTTTTTTTTTTTTTTTTTTTTTTTTTAATGTTACTACTTGTCCAGAACATTCAGAGAACATTCAAAAGCAACATCCCATAATGTCTGCAAAATTATAAAATAGAAAGTTCCCTTATCGTTCACATAACCAAGAAAGAACACTTTTTAAACATTTAAAATCTGGACATTTTGAACATTAAGGGAACATTCAGAAATAAATTTGTCAAACCTTAATGGGAACATTAGCAGAACATGTTGTTAGCTGGGAATCAATCGTTAAAGCAAATATGAAAAGATTGTTTGACATGCAAATAACAGACGATACAAATCATGTATGCCGAGCACTGGAAATAACAGTAAAGTCTGGAAATAACAGTAAAGTCTGGAAATAACAGTATGTCTGGAAGTTTTTGATGCTGTTAGTGGATAATGCACAAATGCTGTTGTACTGTTAGAATTTGTGACAAATTGTTTTTGTAAACTTTTTTTTTTAAAGGATTCAGTGTTTTATAATAGGTTTACAGCACATGATATAGGCCTAACTATACAGTGGGTAATGCTAATACTCCATACACTCCATTTAACCTTAGCATTAGCATTTTTACACAGAACATCTCGGTGACTGACGTAATCCTTGTTCCCTGAAGGAGAGAACGGAGACACTAAGTCCGAATCCGATTCTGCTTATCGATTCCAATAAGGTAAAAAAAAAAAAAAACATATCATTCTCAGTTAATCTTACTGCAAAACATTTAATTGAATATCATGAACAAAAGTCAACAGGCTAAATAACACTTATGCAAGGTACATTTGCCTGTGGCTTTAAAATATAATAGAAAAACAACTAGCCTAACTAATATACATTTCAAGCATTATTTAAGAAAAGTAAACACTCAGTAATTTAAAAAAAGAACAAGTAAAAAATTAGCAATCACAACAAATATATACAAATGAACAAAGATACGCTTGAAATAAACAGTGTTTTAAGATGTTCAGGTGTTCAGGAACAGAAACTGTAATCAACTGTAAAATAACACAGCACTTTATAAATAAAATATACATTAGAAATATAGTTACAAAAGTTATTCAGGCAAGAACGAGTGAATTTTCTCTTTGTCTGTTGTTGTTTGATTAGTGTTATTATAGAGACGGCCTGCCGCTGCTGTCACTTTAACAGTTGCTCAGTATAGTTACACACCCTGAAGCGTCTCGCGCTTGAATCGTTTTAAAATCACATTTTCTGCTTCACACAGAAAACAGCGTGCGAGTTGTCTCGCGCTTAAATTGTATAAAGTCATATTGAAATGCTCACAAAGGAATCGATAAGAGGAATCGAAATTTAAATTTTATAACAAGTATCCGATTCCTGACCTCAAGTATTCGAGTCCAGAATTGGAATCAATTTTTCATTCACAACCTTATCGTGGAGAGTACACATAAGGGATTACCCAGGGGATGTTTAATTGTTAGGTTTGGCCCAGTCCACGGCCCTGTCGAAGTTTGGGCACGGGGACTCAGGATCACGTGGGACAGGGCCGGTCCAGACTCAAAGCACTATATTCGTTGAATTAAAAAAAAATGGATTCTTAAAACACCTCTGATTGGCCATTGTGTTGACACGCTCAACATACATGTCTGTGATTGGCTACAATGATCAACAATGACGTCTTTGCTCTAATAAAGCGTTCAAAAGTGGCGTCTACAGGGTCTATCAGCGGATATATTAGGGATCAAATGAAAGACGCCTGCTTTTAAATGCTCCCGTGTTTAAGAATCCGATCAACATCCGTTTCAAAGCTTCTTCGTTCGTGAGCGCGGAAAGACGCGTTCAGTATATGCACATCTAGTGTAGCACTCAAGTCACTCACACATGCGCTGTTGAACGCGCACTGTCCCCGCGGGCATGTGATCATCTCTTCCTCTTTTCTAGTTATAGCACGAAATAAACATGAATAAACATCAGAAGAAATATGTTGAAAGATACAGTACTGTAATGTAATGACTGAAATGATCATGTCACATATAATTGATCAATCAGTGTTTAAACGTAAATAAAACAGCTAATAAACAAGATCACTTAATGTCACATTTACCTAAAAGCCATTCAATGACCATAAACTCGATAGTTAACTAGACAAATAACTCTAGAGAGGAGCATTTTGTTAAATATTTGCATGTTATTACATATTCATTATTTTTAATTAACCTGTTCAATATGTTTTATAACGCAATGATTCTTTGATTATTTAATGTAGCCTGTTAATGTAAATCTGTCATGAAAACAAGTTAGGCGATTGCTGCCTATGTTTAAATGTTTATATTTCACCAACAAATTGGAGTAGAAACATAATTCTATTATTAAAAAGTCGATATAAAAACTGCCTTATGTGTAATTTGAATGTTTGTTCAGATTTAGTATAGTGACGGGGATACTATACTGCCAAAAGAGCACCGTCCTTCGGATGAGACGTTAAACCGAGGTCCTGACTCTCTGTGGTCATTAAAAATCCCAGGATGCCCTTCGAAAAAGAGTAGGGGTGTAACCCCGGCATCCTGGCCAAATTTGCCCCTTGGCCTCTATCCATCATGGCCTCCTAATCCTCCCCATATACTGATTGGCTTCATCACTGTCTCCTCTCCACCAGTAAGCTGGTGTGTGGTGGGCGTTCTGGGGCAATATGGCTGCCGTCGCATCATCCAGGTGGATGCTGCACATCGGTGGTGGTTGAGGAGATTCCCCCCTTCTATGTAAAGCGCTTTGAGGTCTCAGATAAAGCGCTATATAAATGTAACGAATTATTATAACTCAGTAGCCTATTATTTGAGTGTTGATTATTAATAAATAAATTGCATTAATTAATTGATTATTAAAAAACTTTTTTTGTTTTTTAGCCAAGTGCATCCTGAATTTTCATTTCAGTAAATCACTAGTGTAAATGTATTTACACAGGAATTACAATAGCAGGAAAAAATGAATATATATATATATATATATAGATATAGTTCATTCCTAAACAATGAGCTTTATGTAAAATCATCTAAATTAACAGGTTTCATGCAAGTCTGCATATCGGCATATCAGCCTGACAAATTACTCTGGCCATATGGCTGTATGATTTAAGCTCTTTATGTTTGATCAATGGTTTGATTTGATAGAGAATAAATGACCACTTAAATGTTGCTGTTCATACTTGAGTCGTTTGAGTTACATTTACATCGTCGTTGCCTTTCTGTCCTTTTTGGAGCTTGAAACATTTGGACTGCAAATACCTATATTTGATTTAATGTTCCGTAGAGGAAAATCATATGAGTTTGGAACAACATTAGGAAGAGTACATGATTTTGCTTTTATGTTTAGAAATGTTATTAAAATGTAATTATGACATCAGTTTTAGACATTTTGGACTTTCCCAGTTGAAGCAGTGCAGGTGTGTTACCAAAATGTCTGTGCGTGTTTCAGACCTTCAATCCAAAGTTCCCATTTCTGCCACACAGGTTATTTTGTGCATTCTGCTTTAAGGCAGAAGAAAACAGAGCATTAGTGTTCCCAGCACTTGCTGTTTGAGCCTAAATCTGTGTTTCAGGCTCAGAACTACGAGTTTATGGGCCAGTAGAGGGCAGGATTGACCCACTGAAGCCTCTGTCACTTACTCTTGCCCTGAACTTCATCAATAAATCACATCCTCAGATAGTTACCGGACACTCAAGCACATTATTAGTGGAAGGGGCACTTAAACCGGAAAGCGTGGAAATTGGGTTCACTTTGGTAGGAAGAGCGGGAATATCATGATGCATATTGTGCAAACTTGTCTGGTGTGTGAAAGTATGAGTCTGTGATGAGCATGGGCATTAGTTGTAAATAGCAAGCTTGGAAAATTCCATCGTAAATATAATATATTAAATATATTATGCTCTTTTGCTGCCAAAGTTCATTCTGTATAATACTGTTTGATCGGCATCTCTTAAAATGTGCACTTTACCATAAATTATGTTATGTACTATGCACACACAGTACTATATTGCTTTTTGCACTTCCCTCACCGATGACAGATGTAATCACATTCACCTGTTTTTGATCTGCACTTATATGTACTTGGCTGAAAATGCTCTTTGTAAGTGCAAAGTCTTTTGTAAAAATCCATATCCATAAATAATGAACAACTGGACATTTTCTGGCCTTCTGCTGGATTTTATTCTGTCTACTTGGAATACTGTGAAAACTTTCACTGATTTTCCCTTTCTTACAACGGTCCTCTTCATAAATATTCACCATAGTACAGAATAATTTCCATTTTCACCAAATACATTTTATGGTGATCCACAGTACTTCACTGAGAGCAATGGTACTGCTATAGTGCCACATACAAAAACTATT
Source organism: Scardinius erythrophthalmus (assembly GCF_964197995.2). NCBI lineage: Eukaryota > Metazoa > Chordata > Actinopteri > Cypriniformes > Leuciscidae > Scardinius > Scardinius erythrophthalmus. The sequence goes on along the minus strand of NC_138239.1, from coordinate 37,363,240 downwards.
ATTTTGGTGCCGTTTATAAGATAAGTGTGATCTTGGGAAGCTTGCTTCTGCCACGGAATAAAATAAATAAATAATATAAATAAATAAATAATAACTCGCAATTTAGATTTTTCCACATTATTTCAAGTTTGCAAAACTTTATTTCTCAGAATTGTGAGAAAGTTGAAATTATTTAACTTGACCATTGTAGTAGAGTGCTGACTTTGTACATTTCACTGATTTGTTTACTTCTTTATTTCTTATTGTATAGCTTCTTATACTTTATACTTACATATTGATCATTAAAACTGTCATTTAACAAAAAAAGACAGGGTTGTGTTTTGTCAAGTTTAATTTCATCATACATGTACATACAGTGAAGATAATCAGAGTACATATGCACACATATTAATATGTTTCATATTTTTTAAATGAAACGAAAAGAGGCAGAGTTGTGTTTACATTTAGTTTTGCTATAACCATTCATAAAGTGAAGATAATCAATGTACGCATTGCCTGAACCACATTTTTGTGGCTATTAATAAGTTTAAGATTTTTTAAAGGAAAACGAAAAGAGGCAGGGTGGCGTTTTATAACATATGCCGTTTTATTGTAAATATACATACAGATAACCGCAGTAGCCAAGGCGAAGCGAAGTGAGTGACATTATCAAGAACACTGCTGTACCATTTGCAGAATTACCGGACTTGCGTCTTCCCATCCTCGGGAGTTCATTCTCCTGAGTCGAACTTGCCAAGTCCGAACTTTGTGTACTTGGTATTGAGAAACGCCTCATGTCGATCCATCATTAAGAATGTATGTACTGTACATGCACCCATGAGAGGATCGGTGAACTTTCTGTGTCCCTTAGGAACATGCAAGGGGTTCTGTGCCTTTAATTTATCCCCCTCCTGGAAACACGGAGCGGGAGCACCACGCTTAGCATCAGTGTGCTTTTTCACTTTGTGTCACAGCTGAGTAACCAGTTAGCAAGTGCACAGGAGCAGATGGCAAAATAGACAGCCTTTTGTGTATCTGCCTGCCATAGAAGAGCTGAAAGGGTGAAGTACAAGTTGCAGCATGTGGAGTGGCATGGCACACCTGCATGAAGTCAGTTACCACAGGTTTCCATGGCTGATGTTGCTGGGTGGCCATTTGGACAGTGTGTTTGAGCACGCTTCAATCTCTCTACAGGACCATTAGTTGCTGGGTAGAAGAGAGAGGAACGATGGTGACAAATTTTCCTTCCTTCCAGAAAAGCAGCGAGAGCAGTAGACGAAAACTGAACACTGTTATCAGTAACAATACTCAAAGGATTTCCATGGCATCTGAAGACTGATGACAGACATGAAGGCCGGAGAGGCGCAGGACATGACCCGACAGTCCCCCCACACGCGGCAGGAACGTACAGCACCATGAACCCAAATATCATCCCTGGCCACCAACAGAGACCACAATGGCATTGCCCGGCTCTCACCTGTCCCTGAGGTCCTTTGCACGCCACAGAGACCAGCACATATTGAAGAGCAGCAGGTGCAAACAACCATGACAAAGTTGTCCTTAACAGTTCCAGACACACATTATAGTACGGCAACAACTCAACGGCCAGTCCATTGGGTGAAGGAGGCCAACCATTAGAAATCTGTGTATGAAGTTTGGTTAGAGCAGGGCAAGAAGCACATGCAGCATCAACATCTGCAGCAGACAGAGAATAGAAGCAACACACTCCTCATCAACATCATGAACTGGAGCTGGAGCAACAGCATTATCTGCAGGAGAATCAGGTAAGGGCAAACGTGACAAATAATCAGCAGGGGCATTTTCAATCGCTTGTACACATGATTCTTCAGGAAGAAGACCCTCTCCTGGTACAGTATGACCTAAGAACAGCTGTCTGGTTTGACGGACGTGACACCTGTCTTTATTGAGCTTCAAGCCAGCAGCTTTTAGTCGTTGTAAGACTGCTTGAAGTGCTTTGTTGTGCATAGACTTGTCACGTCCATGGATGATAATGTCTTCCAGGTAATTTGCAATCCCTGACAAGCCAGTCAGGATTATCGTCATCATCTTCTGAAATGCCGCAGCCGCTAAAGCCAAGGAACACGACAAAAACGGAACGGTCATTCGTTGTAAGATCAACTCACATACTAATTTTACCTGACCTTTTCTACAACAGTTGGTGACACCCATGCAGAGGCGTTGATGCTCTCTATCACCCCAGCTGCTTGCAAGAGATTTAATTCCTCTGACACAACAATCCGAACAGAGAGTGGCAGACGGCGGAGTTTTTGGCGCACAAGTGTGATGGGTTTATCCGACTTTATGTGGTCTACGTTTTTAGCACTGAAAGACTGGCACAGGAGCAGCAGGCACCGGAAGGACATTAGGAGGCAGGACTCATTTGTTTTCAATCCTCTCATGCAGTGCAGACATTAGGTCCCTCCCCATGAGTGGTGTCCCTCTGTCCACAATGAAGAACATAGCAGGAACTGAGTGGTCGTGTAAGGAAACGTTCACTGACAGACATACAACCAATTTGGGCTTTTGAATATATCACAAATATGGCTGTGGGTTGCAACTGAAATGACATGCATACTGTAAGTGCCCATGTCCCACTGAAACCACCAAATTAAGTGCAGCTGAAGGTCCATATGTACGTGGTGCAGGCAGAACGATGTTTGACCAAGGCAGAGCCGGAGGGACGAGATAGCCCGGTGAAGCCATAAGGACGATGGTCCCAGGTGGAGCCGACTAGTCGACGAGCCGAGGTGAAGTGAAGACTCGTCGGCTGGAAGCGGGGCCAGGGAATCTTCCTTGGGCTCGGGCTTTATCTCTGGCTCTTGCATCGTGGCAGAGTTGGGCTCTCTGTCTGCGGTGGGCGCTGGCGTTTGCTCCCTGCAGTGTGTGTAAGGCTCTGGGTCCGGAGTGGGGCTGGTTATATCCCCCTTGGCATGGAAGATGGTAAACGCCAATCTGTTGTTCACCAGCACCCACTCCACAAACGCGGCGAAATCCTCTCAAGGACCGTTCATGGGGTTCTTTATGGAAAAATACGCAGAGTGAGCGGTCTGGAAGTGAGCGATCTCTTTGCTCCAGGCAGAGTAAACGGACTGCAAGTCCATTGTTTTTCGTCTATTTAATCTTGTCTGGGCCCAGTATTCTGTTACTAATAATGTAATGTAACTAATAATAACAGGGAAAATGAGACCGTTACAGTGCAGAGGCAGTAAAGCAGTACAGCACTCCGTCTTTTGTCTGGCCAGGCATCCCCTGTAGCATCGATAACTTGTAGGTAATTTTCAAAGATCCGCTGCCATGTGCTGAAGTTGCTCTCATCTGAACTATAGCTAAGTCGCTTCATTTCCCACTAAACCACCTAGTCCAAATGACTTTGGTGGGTCATTTGAGTCAGTGCACCCATTTGAGTCCAGAGCCCATCTGTGTGTGACCCGCTGCCCTTCTGCTGCATTTACCAAAAGCATCGCTAGCCAACTATGGTCGCAAGTTTTGCTGAATTGTGTTGGTAATGAAGAAACTTGCAACCATAGCTGGCTTTGGGAAATACCCCTGGTTAGTTAAGTTGGGCGTCTTTGAGTAATTTGTCATTTGTAAACCCGATGAATAATTTTTTCCATTTTTGGGAAAATTCCAATTTTCCCCTTTTGATTCTATTTTAATTGTTTCTATAAAAAGAAGCCTAAGTAATTAGAATCGTGAAACTAATCCTTTTTTGTTAAACTAAAATTCAACAACAAATTATTAAAAGTTTAACAAAAATTTTATTTTTTTTAGGGCTCAATGAAATCTGATAAATTGTTTCCCAAATTCTGTTTTCCATTTTAATTTTTAATAATTCCATATTAATGGTTTAATTAAACTGTAATAATCAAAAAGCATCTAATCAATTGAATTCATTTAATAATTAAATTATTTATTTAATTTTTTACAGTAAAAAGGACCCTGTGAAACCCCGCATCACCACATTGAAACGCAGACTTTGGTGATTTGTTTGTCATGACAGTAACATATTTCACAATATAAATGTGAACAATATCAAGGTTTGTTCAAGGCTTGTAGAGCCGCCACTTCGTTTCACCGCATCAAATCAGGCGGTTCTCTGCAAATGGGCCGCATTTAATGCTCAAAATGGAGCTTTTGTGAGACCAAGAACAAAACATGAGTGACAAAGTGTCTCTTCTCTGCTTATTAAAGAGCGAGGGTGAATGATAACCTGTCCGTTATTAGAATAATCAAGACGAATCCTGACCAGCTCTGCTGATTCCACCTGCCGCCCCCGATTTTCCTCCCGTATCACCCCCAGCACACCCCCTCGCCATTCAAAAGCTGTAATTGAATGAGTCTTTGTCATTATTGTGATTAATCATATTAATTTGTGCTAATTAAGAGATGGTTTGAAGTGATGACAATTAGATTAATGAAATTAGTTTTAACTTTCAGCACCCCACCTCTCCTCCTAACTTATAACAAAGAAGGGGAAATCATAGCACAACTGTTATGAAACAGTTGGCAATCTGGATTTTGGGACTAATTGAATGTCCGATTTTATTAATGATGAAATTTATAAAAGTCCTTGGGGGGAATATTACCGCAGATTCAGCGTTTGGGGGAGGGAAATTAATTAAAATTCCCAGAGATACTCTTCGCATTAAAGGCCCAGACCCACCGCAACCTCGGTCCTCAGTGCCTGCCGTGATGTTCTCAAGGCATAAAGCAGACATTTGACTTTAGTAGGACGTCTGATTGTGACTGGTTAAAATTCTGATACTGATCGGATAGAGACAAAAAAAAAAAAAAATCCCCAAAGAACGAATCAAACCTACATAGTTGAAAGACAGCTTTTCGGTCATGTCTGCCCTGGTGACATTTTTTTTTTGGTAAGTATACTTGCAGCCAGACTAATTTAGTATGCTTCAAGTGTGTCAACGATTAGTTATCTTAAAGTGTGCTATTTTGAAACAACTAATGTTGTACTAAGTGTATTTTAGTTGTAATTAAATTGTAGTAAAGCATAACTTTAAGTGTATATAGTGTACTTCTGTGTACTAAATTGGAATAACTTCAAGTATGCTTAGTATACTTTAAGTATATGCCTGTGTAGATTACATGCTTGATTAGGGATATTAAAGTGTACTTTATTTGTGTTACAAGTACATTACAAATTCATTGCGAGTGTCTTCGAAACATATAAGCATTGTATGTGTATTTATATATATATATATATATATATTTTTTTTTTTTTTTTTTGTGCCATTTTTGCATAGGACAGTAGCTAGACAGGAAGTGAGGTGAGAGAGAGAGAGAGGGAGGAGGGGATCGGGAAAGGTTCACGAGCCAGGATTCGAACTCGGTTCTCCCAATGCAAATGTCGGCGCACTTACCCACGAGGCTATCTGCACCGACCATAAGTTTACATTACAAATTGCATATTTTGTCTTCATTTTGTATTAATGCACATTAATAGATGAATACTACTTAGCAAAATACTATTGTATACTTTCAATGCATTGTTACAATGATCATTTCCAGCACACAGTTAAAATATACCTAAAATATATTTTTAATAAAGTGCAAATAAATACACTTTTAAAAAATAACCTGAATTTTCACTTCAAGTATATTTTTCTAAAATATATATATTTTTTAAATACTAAAGTACAATTATTTTAAAGTGTGTTAAAAGTTGTATTGTGAAAATAGGTAAAAGCATGATGCTAATATACTTTTAATATATTTAAAGATAGTACAATTTTTGTTAGTAAATTTGCAATATACTATTGAAAAAGGGAGTATATTTCAAATACAATAAAGTATCCTTTTTTTTCACTAGGGTGATTTAAAAAGAACTGACTGAGAAGTAATAAAGTTTGATTCAGTTTGATTCTGTGTACCGGTTCCTGGCTTAATAGAAGGATTCATCCAAGAATCGAACATCACAACCCTTACGAAAAAGAAGTTTATTCAAGGTTGCTATTAGTATACTTCTCTTAAAAAATAAATAAGAAAGTATACTTTCAGTCTACTTTTTAAACAGCCTACTTCTCAGAAATTAAAGCTTTAGCGTAAGTTTTGCCAGGAAGACTCAATTGTTAAGTCACTTACTACCTTCTCATCTATCCAATCGAGTTCTAATACTTGTAGTATAAAAGATCGGTACTTACACATGTCCGAGTTCGCAGATGCTGACGCCGACATTCACCTCCATCCTCCCCACCACCACCACCAAGTAGGGTTGTGCCGATGGACGATATCATCGTCCATATCATACGTCCATCATGATGTTGTTCAGCCATCACGAGAGCCACCATTGTGATGCCACGCCCCCCACCCTGTCAGACCAGCCCAGTCTCACGGCAGTACGTGAAATGGTCACGTAATTTAATCTATTGATTCGTGTACACCAATGGTTGGGAACCTATGGCTTGCGAGGTCTCTCACCCTTTACCACAAACGATTAAGACGATTTTTTAAGGTAAAAAAAAATTAAGACACATCAACAGAGATCGGCTCTCTGCAGAAAAAGCAGCCAATTACAATTCCCTTGTTGTACAGCCTACCGAAGTTAATGAAAAGTTTATGATAATAATAATATTCAAGTCAAAAGTGCGTGTTCAGCGCTGTTCGCGAGTGTCACGAGTTTCTGTGGTAAGTTGTAACCTCCAGCTCCTGCACTAGGATTCAAGCAGCTGCAGCTTGTTTAAGGTAATGGAGAAAAATATTTTTAGAACAGCAACGAAAATGTAAAAGTAGGCTATATAAACTTTAATATATCCTTTTATTGAAACTGGTGCTTTGCTGTACAAAGAGACATTTCGAAACATTTCACCCGCTGGTACTTTCACTTTTGCCGTGCTATGCTGTGCGTGCTCTCCGAGCGCAACACGGACAAGCATAGTATCCTTTGTCTTCAGTTGCGCGCCTAAACAGCCAAATAAACACAGAAATATTTCAAAATGACAGTCAAATATATCCACCTGGATGATGCAACGGCAGCAATATTGCGCCAGAATGCCCACCACACACCAGCTTACTGGTGGAGAAGAGACAGAGTGATGAAGCCAATTAGTATATTTATATGGGGATGATTAGGAGGCCATGATGGACAGAGGCCACTGGGCAAATTTGGCCAGGATGCCGGGGTTACACCCCTACTCTTTGGGATTTTTTGTGACCACAGAGAGTTAGGACCTCGGTTTAACGTCTCATCCGAAGGCGAATATGATGTCATCGCAGTACGGGAGGTCGTGCACAAGACCCCATTTTGCCTGGTGGTGTGCACGGCATTTTTTGTAACTGCGCGCAGCTCTGCTTCCAAAGACGTACAACTTCGAGGCAATTCTTGTCGAGCAGGTACGTCTTTCTGTTGCTAACATTTACAAACGAGCCTACAAAAGCAGAAATAGGCCTTATTAATGAAAATAAAGGGTTATTTAGTAAAAATCGAACATGAAAATATTTAATGAAATTAGAAAATAGTTAAGATCTTATTAATATTTTTTTATACATATGTTCTCATCCATCTATTTTGTTATAATGTCACAAGTAATAATCTCAAGGTTTACAAAAAAGGAACAAACATCGTCATGTATGTAATTTCTCAAGAATCGATTTTAAACTGCCTGAAAGGAGTCGTCAGTAATTCCAGTCTCACTTCCTACTGAACCTTTGTAGATCTGTAACAAATTTGCACTGTGTCGATGACAACACTATGGGGAATGAAAGGTGAAGACAAACTGCACACCTGATAGACCAGGGAAATAGCCTGAACAATCCAGTTACTGATGGTCTGTTTGGATGCGCGAAGCCCGTTCTTGGGCGACCCGAAACACACCACCAACTGGTCAGCCTTCCTCCACTGAGAAGACCTCTGAAAATAGGTGTTTAGTGCTCTGACAGGGCAGAGTAAATGAAGTCTCCCATCTTCCGCCGTCACATGAGGTGGGGGATGAAATACCTGCAGAACCGATGACCTCGCCATATTAGATGGCACCTTAGGGACATAGCCTGGTCTAGGATGCAAGATGACCTGAATTCTCCCAGGAGCAAACTCCAGGCACTGCGGAGATATGGAAAGCACTTGGAGATCTCCTAATCTCTTAAGAGAGGTGATGGCAAGGAGAAAGACCACCTTAAGTGACAGGTTCTTGGCCTCAGCCGATTCCACACATTCGAAGGGGGCCTCAACCAGCCCTTCGAGAACCACTGCCAGGTCCCATGTGGGAACTCTGGTCCAAGTTGCAGGTCTCATCCTCCAGGCCCCATGGAGGAAACTTACGACCAACTGATGTCTTCCCAGAGGCCCATCACTCAGAGGAGTGTGGAAAGCCGCAATGGCAGCCACGGACACCTTGAGTGTGGACGGGGTAAGACCAGCAGAGAAGCGGTCTTGGAGGAACTCCAGGACTGAAGCCACCCGGCAGTTAACTGTGTCCATACCGCGCTCTCTACACCAAGTGGTGAAAACATTCCACTTTAGGCCATACAGCTTCCTGGTGGACAGAGCTCTGGAGCTGAGTATGGTCATGACGACTACTGCTGACAGGTCAGCCTCTAGGTACTAGGCCCCTTCAGGGGCCAGACCCATAGCTTCCACAGCTCTGGGCAAGGGAATATTGGAATATTGAGCCCTCTGCCTGCGTCAGCAGGTCCCTCCTGATGGGAATCTACCATGGGGGGCCTGTCAGGAGTGATATCATGTCTGAGAACCATACTCGGGCCGGCCACAATGGGGCTACCGGTAGTAAACTGACCCCATCATGGCGGAATCTCTCCAGAACTCCCTGGAGCAGAGCGATCGGGGGAAAGGCATACAGACGCAGCCTCAGCCACGCCTGCACCATGGCATCCAAACCCAGAGGGGCTGAATGCGTGAGAGAAAACCACAGTGGACAGTGTGCCGTCTCTTGAGACGCAAACAGATCCACTTCCACTGGGCCGAACCTCTCGCATATCGACTCTACCACATCTGGGTGAAGTCTCCATTCCCCGAACCTCAGCTCCTGCCTCGACAGGATGTCTGATCCACGATTCTGGTCCCCAGGGACATACATTGCTCTGAGAGACAACAGTTTCCCCTGGGACCACAGGAGGATCTGATGCGCCAGTCTGGATAGAGGACGCGATCTCAGATCCCCCTGGTGGTTTAAATAGGACACCACTGACATATTGGCCCTCATTTATCATTCTTGCGTAGAAACGGACGTATATGTTGGCCTAAGATTATGCTTACACTCCTCTCACCGCCTGATTTATGAAGCTGTGCGTACCTTTGAAATCCAGGTGTATGCAATACCTGCCCTTGATAAATGCCGCGGCTGAAAACGATCGTCATTAGAATAACACGCCCCTATATATTCAAGTCTCCGCTTCCCCCACGCCCTCATTTTACGCCATGGACACACGGAAGACGGCAAAGAAGAGAAACTTCTTTGAAAAAGAGAAAGAGAAACCAGGGAAGTGGAAAGAAACAAAATTGATTTCTAGATTTTTATTATTAATGACGCTTATTGTTATTTAGAAGAAGAATGTCTTTATTATTATTATTTGTATTTTTGTTATTATTATTATTTAAAAGAAGAATGTAATTTTTATTATTTTGTCAGTCTGAATTATTTTTTGGTCATTGAAAGCCTTTCATTACTGAACCCAGTCCGTTCACACCTGCCGGGCCTAACTCTGGCCCATAGTTTCAAAGAATAGTACAACGCCTCGTCCGTTTGGGGAGGTGTGCGCGCAGTCCGCGGAGACTCGCGCTGCGGAGCCAGGCGAAAGTATAAGCTAAACCAGGCTTGAAACGTCAGGTAAAGTGCACAGGCTCGCAACTGAAGGAATACATATGCCTACAAATCAAATGCTTTGGGAAAGTCACACAAATTAAACATTGAAGTCCATGTTGCACAAAATAAACACTGAAGTTTATAATTACTATGTTGTTGTTTTTTACAGTGGGTCATAATATATCATATCTTTTAGTTTGTCAGTGCGTTTTGTGGTGTTAGGAATTGTTTTTCTGCGCATTTCCGCACTAACTCAAAACGTGCGTACACCACCTCCTGAGCTGGCGTAGGATTTGAGCGTAGGGTACGCCAACGTCCATATTGATAAATCTCAAAGTCACCGTGGTTTTGGGTGTACGCCAGGTGTACGCTGGAAATTTGGTGTACGCACTTTTGATAAATGAGGGCCATTGTCTGTTCTCACAAGAACGTGGTGACCTTTGAGGTCTGGGAGGAAGCTCTTCAGAGTCCGGAAGACCGGCAACATCTCTAGGCAGTTTGTGTGCCAAGAAGAATGCTGGTCCTGCCACAGACCTCTTGTAAAGCGGCCGTCCATGTCCGCGCCCCAGCCCGTGAGGGATGCGTCTGTCGAAACGGCTTTCCGGCGACATGACGCTCCCAACACAGGACCTTAGGACAGAAACCAAGGTTTCTTCCACATTGATAGGAAACGAAGGCATCTGCGCGTAACCCTTATCATGCAGAACGGATTTCTGTTGGTTTTGAGAGCAACTTGGTTTTCAACCACCACTGTAGCAGGCCAAAAGGTATCATGTTGGACGCAGCTGCCATGAGCCCCAACAGTCTCTAAAACTGTTTTACAGTGATGGCTAACGCTGTTGTGTGCCGGCGTCCCTTTGTAGCTTCTATGTATGCCGTCACACGCTACGTCATCACGGAACACCAATAGGATTGGATTAGTTTCATTCATGCTTCAGACGCGTTAAGCTAAAGGGGAGGGGGGGGGGTGTGTTCCCCACAGTGTCGTCATCAACGCAGTGCGAGTTCCCTCGAAAGGGAACACCTCTGATTCAAGATCCAGATTACAGATTAGCCAGCTGTACATACACAAATCTGCATCTTTATTCAGAGGAAACTCACAGTTAGAGCTATAATGCACCTGTTACTGTATATATACACACAGTAAATGTATGTGTGTGTAAGATGAAATTTGTATGTATAAAATTTAATCTTAACACATTTATAAGACCACTGTCACCAATGGGTTGCAAATAAAGTTGAAAGTAGGTTGTACTGTATAAGCAGCAGTAAAGATTTATTTAACATAGAACAAGAAACATGAAAACAATGAGAACAATACACAGGTAAATGAGGGAACTAAATGAAAACCAGGTAAACGTAATCAGTAATTGAGTCAAGTCAAGTCAAGTCATCTTCATTTATATAGTGCTTTTAACAATGTAGATTGTTTCAAAGGAGCTTTACAGAGATAAACGTATAATTTAAGGTAACAGAGATTGTTTTGGCTTTATAGCGGTTCTTTAATAAAGTTATTTTCCATCTAAAGTTAGTTTTGATTGATTCGCTTCCGTCGCAACAATCATTTGTTATTAAATTTGGGGCCGCTAAGACGACACCATTCTCTCTACACAGACTTTAAATGCGAACCTGTGAGAAACGCTGATGGCGTTCACATGCGCATTTAGAATGGGTTCTATAGTTATGTGCGTTTGAATATATGTACGCAGGTTTGGAATTCCCTACAAACCAAACCTGAACAAAGTACTGGTGTTTCCTTATAATTTTTGATACAGAATTTTATTTTATTTTATCAATTCAGGGTAGATACGCGAATTGAGTTTCCCGACAACTCTTTATCTGTAGAGTGGTAAAGGTATCCTCCATAGGGAGAGACTAGTTGGCACTTCAGCACTGTGTTGGATCGGGTCCAGGTGAAGGTCCTTCATCAGATCTGGATACGGCCTGGATCCGGCAGTCTGCGGGAAAACCTTGGGATAAACAAGACACTAAAATTAGCGTAGATGCCATTCTTCTTGTGATGTAACGAGTACATCAGGATTTATGGGAAGTGTTCCCGGTTCCATCTGACCTAATCTATCCAGCCTAACATTGAATTATAGAAGTCTATAATGTATTATGTGAATGCTAGGTCAAAGAGATGTGTCTTTAATCTAGCTTTGAACTGACAGAGTGTGTCTGCTTCCCGGACAATGTTAGGAAGACTGTTCCAGAGTTTTGGTGCTAAATAGGAGAAGGATCTACCGCCAGCAGTCGATTTTGAAATTCTAGGTATTATCAACTGGCCGGAATTTTGAGATCGCAATAGACGTGAAGGACTATAATGCGTTAAGAGCTCGCTCAAGTACTGCGGAGCTAAACCATTTAGTGCTTTGTACGTGATCAGCAATATTTAAAAATTTATGCGATGTTTAATAGGCAGCCAGTGCAGTTTTGACAGAACTGGGCTAATATGGTCATACTTCCTGGTTCTGGTAAGAACTCGAGCTGCTGCGTTTTGGACTAGCTGTAGTTTGTTTATTAAGCGTGCAGGGCAACCACCCAGTAGAGCATTACAATAATCTAGCCTTGAGGTCATGAACGCATGAACTAATTGTTCCGCATTTGTCAATGAGAGCATATGGCGTAATTTATTTATATTTTTAAGATGGAAAAATGCGGTTTTACAGATACTAGACACGTGACTTTCAAATGAAAGATTGGTATCAAAGAGCACACCCAGGTTCCTAACCGACGACGAAGACTTAACAGAGCAGCCATCAAGTGTTAGACAGTATTCTAGGTTATTACGTGAGGAAGTTTTTTGTCCAATAATTAGAATCTCTGTTTTTTCAGAATTAAGTAGTAGGAAATTACGAGTCATCAAATTTTTTATATTAGCTATGCTTTCCGTTAATTTTGTGAATTGGTAAATTTCGTTAGGTTTTGAAGAAATATACAGCTGAGTATCGTCGGCATAACAGTGAAAGCTAATACCATGTTTCCTAATGATATCTCCTAATGGTAGCATGTACAGTGTGTGTGTGTGTGTGAGGGTAGCATGTACAGAGTGAACATACTGAACTTGTGATCGATGAGACATCTCTTCATTTACTGCTACAAACTGATAACGGTCAGATAAGTATGATTTAAACCATGCTAGTGCAATTCCACTAATGCCAACATCATTTTTGAGTCTATTTAAAAGAATATTGTGGTCGATAGTGTCAAATGCAGCACTAAGATCGAGTAACACTAATAGAGAGATACAACCACGATCGGATGATAAGAGCAAATCATAAGTGAACAAACTGGCACACACTAGAAACTAGGTCAGCTTACAATGACCAAGAATACAGGCAAACAGGACCAATAGGGAAAACAGAGCCAAAACACAATGACCCTAAACAGAAGATGTTATAGTTCCAATCCCCCCAAGGCGAAGCCGCATCGATGAGCGTCCGAGGTAGAGCCAGGGTGCCTCAAGACTGAGGACCAAGCCAGATGGAGACGAAGAGGTGAAGAGACGAAGTGCAGTGGACAGCTCATAAGTCCATGCCGCAGGTAGGGTGACGTCTGACCAAGGCGGAGTTGGAGGGACAAGGGAGCTGCAAGGACAATGGTATCTGGTGGAACTGAGGGAGGATGGAGCCAAGGCAAAATTGATGGGATCAGCAGCTGGAGGCTAAGCCTGGGGTTCCTCATGCCTAGGCCAAGGCCAGAGGCCGATACAAGGGGCTGAAGGGAACCAGCGAAGGCGGCTGATAATGGCTGATAAAGGGGCTGATTATGGAAGAGGAGGCGGGAGAGGGAGGCTTGGTGGGAACTTTGGAGACACAGGTGACTTTGAGCTGGATGGGATTAGTGGGGATAGGAGAACCATGAAAACTTGATTAATTTCAAAAAAATTCCCAGAGGCCAGGCACAACACATCCACAGCGGCAGGGGTGTGGGCGGGGTTTCCCTCCTCGCTCTTGAATGCAACAAGCAACCCCACAGGGACGGATAATGTAGCTGGCTCACACACCTGGTCAGACTCGTGGGGCTCGGGCGATGGTTGGTTCAGTCTTGGTTTCTGGCTCTTTCATCGCGGCAGGCTCTAGCTCTCTGTCTGCGGTGGGCTCTGGCATAATACCCGTGCAGCGGGGTGGTGGCTTGCTACTGGGCTTTGGATCTGGATCTGTAGTGGTCGTGGGTGAGGACATCGATAGGGGAAATGCAAAGTCCAAACAACGAAAAAGGGCTTCCTACCTTGTGAGATCACCGATCTCTGGCTAGTCCAGCGGTCTGTAATAATTTGCTCCTATTAAGTAAATTGATTTCAGAGTGGTATCATCCAGACAGGAACGCTGGTCCAAGTTACAGAACTGGGCAGAGTATTTCCATGAAGGCAGATCCTCAATGAAGACACTAGATGATTTGTCCGCACCGAGAGACCACACACCAGTCGATTGTAGTAACATTTTCACAGTGAGACGCGAGATCAAACAGGACTTGAGAAGAAAATAGAGAAAAATGGAGGAGAATCAACGTCGTCAGCTGGTTCTCCTGGCATGAGTTTTGTTTTACTGGAATAAAAACAAAGGAGAAAAACGTTCAGGTTTCCACTTTCATGGCTGCCAAATTTCAGCTATAGAGTCCCGCAACATCCTGGCTCTCATTGGCTATGCAGGATGCAGAGGCAGCCTGATCAAGAGTCGTAAATGTCAATTATGTTTGATATTTACGATTTGGGATTGTGCGGACTCCAAGGCGATCGGGAGCAGTAAAATAATCGTAATGACACCAGACAATTGAGGATTTTTTGGACAAAAAGTCAGTTGCGAGAAGCCTCAAGTTGGGCCACACCTCCCAGATCGTTGGGGGTTGTAAAATCGGGCTCAAAATCTTCAAGTGTATGGTCAGCCTTACAATGCCCGGGAACAAAGGCAAACAGGAATAGGGGAAAACAGAATCAGAACACAATGAAACTTAACAGAACAGAACATATGTTGCAACCACCCAGAGTTTGTGATTTTTTCGTATGTATATTAACGAAATTAATTAGACTAAAATGAAATCCGAAAATGTTCTACATATCAATCAATCAATCACATTTATTCATAGCACATTTAAAAACATGGCCAAAGTGTTTTACATACACATTTATACAAGCAAGGATTATGAAGTATAAGACAAATACAAAATTACACAAAATAAAGTTGCAGTCGAATGCAAGTGAGAAAAGATTATTTTAATGAGATATAAAAGCAAGAGTGGCACAGGATCTAATATGGAGAGGTATAACATTATGTATACATTATGTTTCTGACAAATATCAGCCAAAGGAAGCATGTAGATGGAAAATAAGACAGGACCCAATGTCGATCCTTGAGGAACCCGGCATTTCATCTGAAGTGCCTGACATAACCCTTTAAAGTCCCCCTGTGGTGAAAATCCAGCTTTTAATGTTGTTTATGTGTCTATGTGGTGTTTTTAATATGC
The DNA here is from genome assembly GCF_964197995.2 of Scardinius erythrophthalmus. Classification (NCBI taxonomy): domain Eukaryota; kingdom Metazoa; phylum Chordata; class Actinopteri; order Cypriniformes; family Leuciscidae; genus Scardinius; species Scardinius erythrophthalmus. The sequence goes on along the minus strand of NC_138239.1, from coordinate 37,348,004 downwards.
TTTAAGACAAACCATGTGCAAATTCCTAAGTCGACACCATTGCTGAGTATTTTCTCCTTAAAACTGCAGTGAACCAAAGACAGCGAACCAAAAAATCGCTGGTGTTTCTGACGTCACAAACTACCTTGTAACCAATCTGATCAACGTGTGATCGTCAACCAGTGGATCTCTGAGTGAGTGAGTGGAGGCGGGGCTCATTTGCATATTCATAGAACCACGCATACTAAATGAGGCAAGGGTGTCGAGTTACATTCAAGCTATTTTTAACATTTAAATATGTAATTTTGGTGATCAAAGATGAGTTTTAAGGGATAAAATTATTAACTACAGGGGGATTTTAAGTTTTTATAAAAACTCTTCTTTCAAGAGTGTACAGTATTTTCTTGATTTGGCAGTGGAAAACAGAAGTTTCCCAACTCAGGTGCGCAGCCACTCGGAATGATTGACGTTTCCGGGAGCCGCGGGTGCAGGGTGGGAGTTGACACGTGTGTGTTGGACGGGCCCTGGCCGCTCCTCCTCGTTTTGCATATTCACAGCTCTGTCGACTTCTCGGCAGGCCAATTCATAATTAACAGCTGTTGAGATGTCAAACGCGGCTCCGGCCGTGGCACATGCAAATATGTTTGTATTCCTAGCCTGCGCCTCAGAGCCGTGGCTGTGTTTCCCGGGGTCACGATCTCTGTCCCTCTTTCTGTCGGCCGTTCGCACACACACTCGAACAGACGCTCACACACACACACACACACACACACACACTGATCGACACGCACCTGTAATCGGCAACACATAAAGCCGACTCAAAGCCCTTCTCTGGCACGCTGTCAGGTCCCTGGACTCGCGCTCCAGCCGACAACTTCTGCATAAAGTCCATGCCGTCTGAACGGGGGAGAGAGGGCCGTATTAAAATGAGGCCTGCTGCGGTATGTGTGTGTGTATTTGTCATGCTTGTTTAGCCAAAGTTGAAATGTAAATATGGACGGTGAAAGATCTCAGTGGCGATATGCTGCTTGAAATTCTAATAAACAGGTAGCTGTCTGCTTGTTATAAATGATACCCATAAAAGGAGGGTGATTCCTTTAACTGATAAAGATGAGAAATAATTGTTTGAGCTCACACAAAATTAATCAGATCAAAACAGGTGCAATCGTTTCACAAAGACAGAGGCCGTATAAAATACAAAATAAATGAAATGTGATAAAGCGTTGGTTATCGGGCACCTCGACTGGAGGTGAGCATTACAATATTATGAGTGGACTCGAATTCCAGAGGCGATAGCATTATTGCATGTATTTAAAGTGCGAGGGAGATGTATTTATGCTAAAGTGAAGACATCAAAGATACAAGGTCATCCATGATTCACTTTACTAGTGGGAGAACTGCGGCTCCCGACCACAAACTTTTCAGATCTCATGCAAGACGCAGAGGGAAATGTTTTGATAACTCGAGATACTATTTTTTACCACTAACAGAATGATTAGCGTTTGTCTTTGTCATAGCTCTAGACTGCGAAATTGCACAAATTATGGTATTCAATAATCTACACTTTTGATATTGGACTAACTGCAAAAACACTTAAACACACAAGATATTGAAATCTGCCATCAAAAATCTCCACATGAAAACAGGTCAAAAACAGGATTTAACATCACTGAACATCGCTCTAACATTACTATTTATTATGACTCATGACAACTTTAGTAGTTTGTATGATATGGTTAAATCTTTAAATATAATATGACTTGGTGAAAATCATGGTTAAGTTTAGGGTGCAAGACATAAGTTTAGTTTAAAGTTTGGGTCATTTGTTAGTACAGTGTAACAATGACTAATTCTCAGGTTATCTGTTTCAATGGAAAATAAGATGTTGATTGATGATGATTATGACCATCCAGTGTTTCCCATACGAATTTGACACTGACAGACTCGTATTTGCATGCGTTAGAGAAGGAAAACTTCTTACTGGCCATTTAAAATCTATACAGTACAGGCCAAAAGTTTGGAAACATTACTATTTGTAATGTTTTTGAAAGAAGTTTCTTTTGCTCATCAAGCCTGCATTTATTTGATTAAAAATACAGAAAAAAAGTAATATTTAAATTTATTATACTGTAACTGTTTCCAACTTTGACAACTTTTATACGTTTGATTTCTAAAGGATCATGTGATAGACTGGATGTCACATGTGACACTGAAGACTGGAGTAATGATCCTGAAAATTCAGCTTTGCGTCACAGAAATAAATGATAATTTAAAGTATAATAAATTGAAAACCAATTATTTTAAATTGTAATAATATATCACAATATTATTATTTTTTTTTTGTATTTTTGATCAAATAAATGCAGGCTTGATGAGCAGAAGAAACTTCTGTCAAAAACATTAAAAATAGTAATGTGTCCAAACTTTTGGCCTGTACTGTATATTTATAAGACTTGTCATGAAACTGTATTTCATATTTTTTAGATTAAACATATATAATTTTGACCCTATGACAATATAATTATTTAGTGTTGAATTTCTGCTTTATTTACTCATTGCAGGTCATTATGTTTACGAAGTCTGAAGTTGTAGATTCAGATTTTGTTCTTCCTATTTTAATGTTAGTTGCTCAATGTAAGAAATCTTCAGCATAGATGACAAGAAGAAAGAAGTTACTCGAAGACACATGAGAGTCACTGATGATTGCATGTCTTGATTGATAGATACACTCACCTAAAGGATTATTAGGAACACCTGTTCAATTTCTCATTAATGCAATTATCTAATCAACCAATCACATGGCAGTTGCTTCAATGCATTTAGGGGTGTGGTCCTGGTCAAGACAATCTCCTGAACTCCAAACTGAATGTCAGAATGGGAAAGAAAGGTGATTTAAGCAATTTTGAGCGTGGCATGGTTGTTGGTGCCAGACGGGCCGGTCTGAGTATTTTACAATCTGCTCAGTTACTGGGATTTTCACGCACAACCATTTCTAGGGTTTACAAAGAATGGTGTGAAAAGGGAAAAACATCCAGTATGCGGCAGTCCAGTGGGCGAAAATGCCTTGTTGATGCTAGAGGTCAGAGGAGAATGGGCCGACTGATTCAAGCTGATAGAAGAGCAACTTTGACTGAAATAACCACTCGTTACAACCGAGGTATGCAGCAAAGCATCTGTGAAGCCACAACACGCACAACCTTGAGGCGGATGGGCTACAACAGCAGAAGACCCCACCGGGTACCACTCATCTCCACTACAAATAGGAAAATGAGGCTACAATTTGCACAAGCTCACCAAAATTGGACAGCTGAAGACTGGATAAATGTTGCCTGGTCTGATGAGTCTCGATTTCTGTTGAGACATTCAGATGGTACAGTCAGAATTTGGCGTAAACAGAATGAGAACATGGATCCATCATGCCTTGTTACCACTGTGCAGGCTGGTGGTGGTGGTGTAATGGTGTGGGGGATGTTTTCTTGGCACACTTTAGGCCCCTTAGTGCCAATTGGGCATCGTTTAAATGCCACGGCCTACCTGAGCATTGTTTCTGACCATGTCCATCCCTTTATGACCACCATGTACCCATCCTCTGATGGCTACTTCCAGCTGGATAATGCACCATGTCACAAAGCTCGAATCATTTCAAATTGGTTTCTTGAACATGACAATGAGTTCACTGTACTAAAATGGCCCCCACAGTCACCAGATCTCAACCCAATAGAGCATCTTTGGGATGTGGTGGAACGGGAGCTTCGTGCCCTGGATGTGCATCCCACAAATCTCCATCAACTGCAAGATGCTATCCTATCAATATGGGCCAACATTTCTAAAGAATGCTTTCAGCACCTTGTTGAATCAATGCCACGTAGAATTAAGGCAGTTCTGAAGGCGAAAGGGGGTCAAACACAGTATTAGTATGGTGTTCCTAATAATCCTTTAGGTGAGTGTATATACAGTATATATTTTTTAAATAAGTTGTACCTTACTGAAATTGTCTTGATAACATTGGAGATTGGGCAGTGGATTTCTAGTTCCCTGTATGCTTTGCATTAGACAGGTTTAGGAGAATAAATGTTGAAATTAAGTGTTATTTTATTGTTTGTTTTTTTAGTGAGGGGAACAGAAGTAGATCAGATTAATTTGTTCTAGGGCCACAACTCAAGCAGTTGGAGTGACTTGATTTAATTGAGTAATCAACTTTTTTTTTTTTTTGTACAAATTATTAAGTTCGAAGTTATCATTACTAAAAAAATAAAGGCTTTTGGATTAGCCCTAAAAACAAGCTCTGTGATAAACAAAAGTTTATGACGTTTTGTCCATCAAGATAATAATCACAGATAAACACAACTTTTATGAACTTTAAAGCCTAAAGGCAGACGCCAGAAGTAAAAAGCTAAAGGTAGGCTATAAACGAACTACACCATGATCCCACGAAATCAACGAGCATCACTGAGCTTCCGACAACTCTCATCTAAAACATTTTCCCAGAACGTTTGAACGTTCTGTCCATTATAAAAGTGCATCTGTCCATCATAAAAGTGCATCTATCCATCATAAAAGTGCATCTATCCATTATAAAAGTGCATCTATCCATCATAAAAGTGCATCTGTCCATCATAAAAGTGCATCTATTTATCATAAAAGTGCATCTATCCATTATAAAAGTGCATCTGTCCATCATAAAAGTGCATCTATCATCATAAAAGTGCATATATCCATGATAAAAGTGCATCTGTCCATCATAAAAGTGCATCTATCCATGATAAAAGTGCATCTATCCATCATAAAAGTGTATCTATACATAAAAAAATGATGGATAGATGCACTTTTATGATGATAGATGTACTTTTATGATGATAGATGCACTTTTATGATGGACAGATGCACTTTTATGATGGATAGATGCACTTTTATGAAGTATAGATGCACTTTTATGATGGATAGATGCACTTTTATGATGGATAGATGTACTTTTATGAAGTATAGATGCACTTTTATGAAGCATAGATGCACTTTTATGAAGCATAGATGCACTTTTATGATGGATAGATACACTTTTATGATGATAGATGTACTTTTATGATGATAGATGCACTTTTATGAAGTATATATGCACTTTCATGATGGATAGATACACTTTTATGATGATAGATGTACTTTTATGATGATAGATGCACTTTTATCATGGATAGATACACTTTTATGATGGATAGATGCACTTTTATGATGATAGATGCACTTTTATCATGGAGAGATGCACTTATGATGGACAGATAAACTTTTATGATGATAGATGCACTTTTATGACGATAGATGCACTTTTATCATGGATAGATACACTTTTATGATGGATAGATGCACTTTTAAGATGATAGATGCACTTTTATCATGGAGAGATGCACTTTTATGATGGATAGATACACTTTTATGATGATAGATTCACTTTTATGACGATAGATGCACTTTTATCATGGATAGATACACTTTTATGATAGATAGATGCACTTTTATCATGGAGAGATACTGTACACTTATGATGGATAGATAAACTTTCATGATGATAGATGCACTTTTATGATGGATAGATTAACTTTTATGGACTTCAAAACCATTCACTGCTATTATAAAGCTTGAAAGAGCCAGAACATTTTAATTGTATTCGTCTGAAAGAAGAATGTCATATACACCTAAGATGGCTTGAGGATGAGTAAATCATGGGCTAATTTTCATTTTTGGGTGAACTATCCCTTGAACACATCACTCTGCCATACATCCATACATTATCCATCATAAAAGCACATCTATCCATGATAAAAGTGCATCATAAAAGCGCATCTATCCATCATAAAAGTGCATCTATCCATCATCCATCGATTTCCAACGCACAGCGCTGTTGTGGCAGAGGGTCTGTCCCGAGCGCCTCCATCACTGAAGCAGCATCTCTTCTGTAAAAGGCAGACGATCGAATGTGAAAGGTGGATACTTGCTTCTCTCTCTCTCTCTCTCTCTCTCTCTCTCTCTCTCTCTCTCTCTCTCTCTCTCTCTCTCTCTCTCTCTCTCTCTCTCTCTCTCTCTCTCTCTCTCTCTCTCTCTCTCTCTCTCTCTCTCTCTCTCTCTCTCTCTCTCTCTCTTCAAGTATGGCAGAGTTGTAATGAAGATAATTGTACAATAAAAGCGCCTCTCTAAATCATTTCCCTTCTGTCCATACAAGATTGATCACGAAAGCGATTCTTCAGACCGCTGTAATTTTCATATTTAATGAGCGTGACTCCAAAACTATTACACTAATTAGTCAAATCTCACATATCGTTAATGATGCTCGCAGTAATTAATATTGTATTTAATTAAAAAATGACCCATTTCAGTGGCTTGCATGCAGGCAGGCAGGCATCACCGACCGGTTGCCTTGCCTTAGGCGTGTGTGTGTGTGTGTGTGTGTGAGTGAGTGAGTGTGTGTTGTTGTTGTATTATTAGGGAGGATTTGATGAAGTTCTTTTTATAAAGAGTTCAGTTCTGTTGCTGATTTTAAGCATGTTCTGTTGTTAATTGTTTTCCACTGTTCCCTCCGCTTGTCAGAGAATAAAGGAAGAGAGAAATTCAAAATGAAAAAGGTGGTCAGTATCATGGTTTGAGTTGAATAAAGTGTTAGCAGATTGGCTTATATGGTTGTGTTATTTGCAGGGTTATTAATCTTAATTATTATTATTAATTAAGGTTATAATCATGTGCTTTTGGAATGACATGATAGTTGAGCATCATGTTGTTTCGAATGTATTGATGTTTCTTCTTTAGCAAAACAAAAGATGTTTCCATAGTGGTTGACCTATATTGACTTTTTAATGGTGGCCGGTGGCCGAAATATATATTATATTATATTATATTATATTATATATTAGTTTAAAGATTATATATATAATACTAATAATAAAGCTAAGACTAAAGGTAAATCCTATAATACGTTTTCATATACCATTTACTTCCTTTGTTTAACATTTCTATAAAAGTCCTAGGGTGTTTACTTGTATTGTTCCCGAGTGCAAGGATTCAGAGTAAATGTTTATCGGGAATGAGTTACTGTTGATTTCCAGTGAAGGTTTCAGTGTTTTGAGGGCGGATGCTAAAGTCTGCAGAGAATTAAATACGGAGAGAAAGCCGCAACAAAAAAATCTGACAAAACCTCTGTGTTTGAAGTCAACATTTCAAACTGGATGACCACAAACATCAAGCGTGGCGTTAGTTCTGGCAGGCCACGTTAGTCAAGCTCTCATCAGTGACTCTCAGCTGATCCACACCTATAGGAATACGGCGCCTATCACTGTATTCATATATAAGCTCCTTCAGTATTATCAGCAGTGATCGCGTTTCTCAGGAGCGAATTACCCTCCTCCCTCCCCAGCTCCACCTGTCTCAGTCAGTATGGCATTCTGGTTCCCCTCGAATCAAAATAAATTCTCGAATTATGTAGAACTTTAAAATCTTGAATTAATGATATGTGCAATACATCCATGTTGATTCTGTTCTGTTTACCCTAAGGAGGGTTATTGCTGCTCTTATCTATGCTAGGCTGCATGGAGAGTTCTCGCCCAGAACACAACCATACCGCCAGTCCAAACTGTATGCTAATTGTCAATCGTATTTGACGGTAGTGGTCCTGACAGAAACAGTGTTTTAGGCCGAACAGAGGGGAAAACTGAAAGAAACTGTCAGCAAAACGCTGTCGAGCACAACTCAACTTTATTTTTATTTATAAATATGTAGTAAGAATGTAGTAAGAAAGCTGTTGCCATAGTGCTCCATTTTTACGATATAATGTAGTTTAAAGAGTAGACAAAGTATGATACAATTCTTAGTGATAAACCTACTCTTACTGCAAATGTTCTGTTAATAACCCTCTGTCGATCTGTCTGTTCGTGGACAGGAATACAAAAATGAGGAAGTATAATCTGTAGTTTTCAAGAAAGCCCTGGAGTCAAATATTATATTCTTGCAATACCGGAAGCTTTTACCGCATTTCTAGGACCGCATTTTGTTTTTACGACAGTACCACCAATTCTACTCCAACAGATTACTAGGTCCGTCACACAAGGTAGTTTGTGACGTCAGAAACACCAGCGATTTCAAAGCGTGTTTTTGAGACTGTCTTTGGTTCACTGCAGTTTTTAGGAGGAAATACTCAGCAATGCTGTCGACTTATGAATTTACACATGGTTTGTCTTGAAGCAGATTAAAAACACCACATAGACCATATGTAAACAACATTAAAACCTTCATTTTCACCACAGGGCGACTTTAAAGCAACACAATTGCAGAACATTTCATCTCTATTTGTGTCCAATCTACTTAAATACGATTTGGGACTACCTGAATAATTTTTGTAGCGTTAACTAAATGGGCGGTGCATTTCCCCAGCATGGTTTGCATAACATTGTGATTCTGTGTGAGAGACGCGCATCTGTGTCAAGCAGCGCGTGGCGTCACAGTCGAGGAGGAGTCGAGACCCGCGTGATTTATAGGAGCCCCTTCACAGCAGAGCGGATAGTCTGGAAAATCTCCCGTTTACACAAGAATTGCCTGAAAAATGAGATCTGTGACTACATTCTTTTCATTAGTGGCTTACGCCAGCATAACACTTGTGAGAGAGCGACACAGAGACACTGAGACGGGGTTCAATGGTTCAGCGTGCCGCGGCCTCAGCAGCTGTTCACCGCTTTCCTGATTACCCACCACATTCATTTCACAAACTGCTCATTACATTTAGCCAAAAATTAAAGACGGGGAAATGGGAATCAGAGTTTGTAAACTCGGCGAGACAGACAGAGGGAAATGCGATGGACTGAGATGAAGAAAGAATTAATAAAAACAAATGTTCAGTGATTATATTGCAAGCTGTGGATGCATATGGGGCATAAACGTTATGCTCCTGTTGTGATAAAACTGCACCATTCGGATTTGACTGTATTTATTTAAGATTTCTAGTGAGACCACAATCATCATTTACAAAAAATGCTGAGGAATAGTGATTAAAGTCACTGCAAGTGAATTAATCTTCTTATTATTTTGGGAATAGCACCGATAAAATGACACTACATCTTCTGTGACAGAAATAGACTCTGTAAACAGTGATGAGGTCTGTAATATCTACAGTTTCTATTCCCATTCATCTCAATGGCAGTTGCTTGGCTGAATTCTCAGCATCATTACTCCAGTCTGCAGTGTCACATGATCCTTCAGAAATCATTTAAATATGATGATTTGATGCTTAAGAAACATTTATGATTATTGTCTACGTTTTTGCTGCTTCATGTTTTTGTGGAAACTATGATACACTACCATTCAAAAACTTGGGGTTAGTTTAAAAAACAAAAGGAGAATTGATTGCTTTTATTAAGAAAGGATGCAATAAATTGATCAAAAGTTGCAGTAAAAACATTTATGTTTTATTTTTGCGACCTGTTAGAACACATTTAAGTAAAAAAATAAAAATAAAAAAACACATAATTTTGCTGCAGCAGCTCTTATCATCCTCCTTCTGAATGCTCCGTTTCAGTTCTTGTCTCTTTAAATCTTGCCTTTCCAGAAAGCCTAGTTGGCTGTGATTGGTCAGCTGGCCAAAGTCTGTTGTGATTGGTTAACCGCTTTGAGTGTGTGTCGTAAACGTAACACCCCGTACCATAATCAAGTTCCCTTTCGAGGGACCTCGTGCTGCGTTGATGGCGCTTTGGGAACGCCCCTGCGTGATTGAGTCTGAAGCACATGTGTCAACTAGTCCAATGGCGAGAGTGAGGGTCACGGGCGGGTGACGTCATGACCAGGAAAGGATAGAAGCACATCTGGTCTAGAACCGCGCTAGCTTCTGTGCCTCAGCAAGCGCTCTGTGTCAAACTGTCTGTTATATTTATTGTTGTCTGTCACGAAAAAACATACAGCTTCATTATATATTTATCATGGCGTCCAAACAACCATTCAAGTTGTGTGCTTCTCCCTGCCCTCGTTATCTTATGGGTGGGGATGCACACGAACTTGTGTGATGTGTTTGGGAGTCGAGTCAGCCTTTGAGGGGGCTGACTGTGAGCATTGTGAGAGGCACGGAAGCTCTTAACGTGGGGTTTGCAAATGGATCTCAAGGGGGGGTTTGAGACAAGCCCCGCCCTTTCTCAACCTTTACCCATTGGAGGATGAGAGAATGAGAGGAAAAGCCATGCTTCTGAATCACAGATCCTAGTGATGTCATGTAGATAGAGAAGAGAATTGGTCCAAGCACTGAGCCCTGAGGCACTCCAGTAGCTAGATGTTGGGTCTTAGACACCTCACCCCTCCACGACACCCTGAAGGACCTACCTGAGAGGTAAGACTTAAACCATTGAGGTGCGGTTCCTGAGATACCCTTCGTCTTTAGGATTGACAGGAGCATCTGTGTCAAAGGCAGCAGACAGATCCAGCAGGATGAGAACTGAGGATTTGGAAGCTGCTCTTGCCAGTCTCAGAGCTTCAGTTACTGAGAGCAGGGCCGTCTCAGTTGAGTGTCTGCTTTTGAAACCAGACTGGTTGTTGTCCAAGAGGTTGTTCTGTGTAAGTAAGGAAGAGATCTGGTTTAAAACAACTCGTTCAAGTGTTTTCGCGACGAATGGAAGAAGGGATACCGGTCTGTAATTTTCCAGATGTGCTGGATTTAGAGTTGATTTCTTAAGCAGTGGGGTTACCCGAAAATGCTGTAGGAAAGGTACCAGTGTGAAGACAGTTGTTGATGATGTGCGTGAGTGTGGGTACAGCTGAGGAAGAAATGGCTTGAAGTAGGTTAGTGGGAATAGGATCAAGCGGACAGGTAGTAGGGCGATTGGAGACTTCTGCCTCTGAAAGCAGAGAGAAGGAGGGTAGAATGTGTGTGTTAGCTGGTAAAATGTGTGTGTCTGTATGTGGATTGGTAAATTGGCCGCTGATGGAGGTTGTTTTATTTTTGAAGAATGTGGCAAAATCGTCAGCTGTTAGTGTTGATGAAGGAGGAGGAGGAGGAGGAGGGTTGAGGAGAGGAGAAGATTTTGAAAAGCATGCGAGAGTCAGAAGAATTGATAATTTTGTTGTGATAGTAAGTCATTTTAGCAGTAGAGATATTAGCAGAGAAGGAAGAGAGGAGGGATTGATAAAGACCAATGTCAATAGGATCTTTTGATTTGCGCCACTTCCTCTCTGCACCCCTGAGTTTAGAACGATGTTCGCGGAGAACATCAGATAACCAGGGGAAAGAGGGTGTGGCGCGGACTGGCCCGGAGGAAAGGGGGCAGAAGTTGTCCAAGCAAGATCTTAAAGTGGAGAAAAGAGTATCAGTTGCACTGTTAGTATCTAGTGTTGAGAGCTAATCAGGTGGAGGAAGTGTGGATGAGACCAAAGAGGAGAGGCGAGAGGGTGAGAGTGAGCGTAGGTTTCGCCGAAAGGTGACCTGTGGAGGAGTGTGTGTTGTGTTCTGAGGCAGATGACCTGTGGAGGAGTGTGTGTTGTGTTCTGAGGCAGATGACCTGTGGAGGAGTGTGTGTTGTGTTCTATGGCAGATGACCTGTGGAGGAGTGTGTGTTGTGTTCTGAGGCAGGTTGAGGTTGAGTGAGGAGGAAGTGATCTGAGGTGTGCAGTGGAGTGACCAGTGTATGGTCAGTGGAGCAGTAGCGCATGTAAATAAGGTCTAATTGGTTACGTGATTTGTGAGTAGCCGCAGTAGGTAGCCTGAGGCTTTTCTAGGTGGATGTTGAAGTCTCCAAGAACTATGAGAGGAGTATCGTCCTCAAGGAAGGATGAGAGTAGCACATCAAGCTCCTCCAAGAAACTGCCAAGCTGACCTGGTGGACAACAACTATAAAATGGATTTTAATAGGCCTAGTGATGGTAATTGAATGCGATTCAAATGAGCTGTTGTCACAAAGAGGTGGAAAAGGATTAAATTGCCAATCGTTTGAGATGAGAAGACCAGTACCTCCACCCTTTCTGGTCAGGCGAGGGGTGTGTGATAAAGTGAAGTTAGTGGAGAGGGCAGCCGGTGAGGCAGTGTCCTCTGGTCTAATCCAGGTCTCAGTCAGGGCCAATAGGCTGACACCTGAATGACTAGAAATAGATGTAATGAAATCAACTTTGTTTACAGTGGACTGGCAATTCCAGAGACCGATGGGCAAAGAGAATAAAGTACTAGAAGACACCGGAAAGGTTTGCAGGTTGCTATGATTGTGCTGCCTCCTACGTGTGACATTTGATTTACGCGTGTTAGTAATAGTAGTGATTTGAAAACACATAGTGAAAGAAAGGTCACAAATAGAAAGATGAGAAGAAAGTTGTGTAGAAGAGAGAGTAAACAACAAGAAAATAATACTCAAGTGCCTTGTCGGTGTCCTTGCTTGGTGGATTCGCGCAGGTGGAGTCGCTGGTCTTTACACTCTTGGGTCTTTACACTCTTCGGTCTTCACACTCTTCGGTCTTTACACTCTTCGGTCTTTACACTCTTCGGTCTTCACACTCTTCGGTCTTCACACTCTTCGGTCTTTACACTCTTCGGTCTTTACACTCTTCGGTCTTCACACTCTTCGGTCTTTACACTCTTCGGTCTTCACACTCTTCGGTCTTCACACTCTTCGGTCTTTACACTCTTCGGTCTTTACACTCTTCGGTCTTTACACTCTTCGGTCTTTACACTCTTCGGTCTTTACACTCTTCGGTCTTCACACTCTTCGGTCTTCACACGAGGGCTGCCGCGGGAATAGACCTGATATACCAGAGAAACAAGTTTGCAGCATCTTCAGAATATTGTCTTTGAACTTCTGTTTTAGCGGTCGCTCTGTATATCTCTATGGCATCGCTGTCGAGGAGTGATTAGCTGGAGAAGTGGATTTACTTACTGTAAAGTTAACAAAAGTTAACTTTTGGATTGTAATGTTTAAAGTAGATGTCTTAAATAGAAGACAGTAGACCGAGAAGATATTAAACGAGCCGTTCATTCATAAATACGCAAGATCACTGTGAAAATACAGACCGGAAGACAAAAGACAACGAGTGCAGCGCTGAAAAGAGGCGGGGCTACATAAGGTCTACACTACTTGCTTTATACTCACCTGAAATGTCATCATTGAAGCAGCTTTACTGTGATAACAGGAAAATACTGCAACAAAGTTTGTTTCTGCTGTACAGCAGATCTAGAAGAAAATAGCGTCATAGTACAGCTTAAGTAAGTTCCCAGGGGGTCCCAGGAATCCATTGTTCAAAACAGATCATCTGACCTTTGACTTATTTAGGCCTATACTACAGTAAAGCAGTGATTGGTTAGTGATCAGTTAAGCAATTAGTGTTTGCACATGTGAGGAGTGTGTCTGTGTGACCTGGTGAATAAGTGTAGCATTTTGATTGGTTGTGTTTGGAAAAGGAAAGCAAGTCACTTCCTGATAGATCTTTGTGTTTTAGGTAGAGAACTGTGTGTAGTGTTTTGAAAAAAAGTGTTTTATGCAATTGAAAACTGAGTCAAAGGCTGAGAAATAGCTTATGGTTTTGAAGATTTGGCATGTAGTTTTGCACTTTGAGTGAGAGGTTTCAAAAATCGTGTGACATGAAAAGATTTTGTGTGTAAGCAGTTGGTAAAAACTGTAAGTGTGTTTTAAATGTTTATAGTTGCACAATGCAGACTCTTTTGAACAAACGGTATGGAGTTTGCGGTATAAACAGCACAGTATGTAGTGCAGCCTAGGCCTTGTTTAAGAGAAAATGGACTGTGCGGAAGAGACCTCATTTTATCTTATTGATGTCACTGAACTGGAAGCACTGAACCATCTCTCTCTCTGTGTGTGTTTGTGTGTGTGTGTGTGTGTGTGTGTGAGAGAGAGAGAGAGAGAGAGAGAGAGAGAGAGTGTGTGTGTGTGTGTGTGTGTGTGTGAGAGAGAGAAAGAGAGAGAGAGATAGAGAGAGAGTGTGTGTGTGTGTGTGTGTGTGTGTGTGTGTGTGTGTGTGTGAGAGAGAGAGAGTGTGTTTGTGTGTGTGAGAGAGTCTGTTTGTGTGTTTGTGTGTGTGTGTGTGTGTGTGTGTGTGAGAGAGAGAGAGAGTGCATGTTTGTGTGTGTGTGTGTGTGTGTGTGTGTGTGTGTATATTACATTGTGGGGACCAGCCAACGGATCCCCATGGGTACAAAAGCTTATAAATCATACAGAATGAGTAAGTGCAGTAAGTTTTGTGTGATGGGTAGGTTTAGGGGTCAGGTTAGTGTGTGTGTGTGTGTGTGTGTGTGTGTGTGTGTGTGTGTGATGGGTAGGTTTAGGGGTAGGGTTAGTGTGTGTGTGTGTGTGTGTGTGTGTGTGTGTGTGTGTGTGGTGTGTGTGTGTGTGTGTGATGGGTAGGTTTAGGGGTAGGGTTAGTGTAAGGGGACATAATATACAGTTTGGACAGTATAAAAATCATTACGTCTATGGAGAGTCCTCACAAAGATAGCGAACCAGACGTGTGTGTGTATGTGTGTGTGTGTGTGTGTGTGTGTGTGTGTGTGTGTGTGTGTGTGTTTGTGTGTGCGGCAGCGCGCTCAACAATGTAATTGGAGTGATGAAAAATTACCGTGATTGGGCAGAGCGTTTTCTCACCCTTCCCCCCGAAACGCTCCCGAAACGCCACGTTTCCCCTCGCCAGCCGCCCAGCTGCGGGACCCCGGACCAGCAATAACATCTCCGGGCCCATCTGTCACCATCTAATGTGACAAAGTTTTTATCGTGTGTATTAAGGCGGCCAGATTAAAAAGTAAATACGGCAATCTCGCTCGGGCCGCTCGCGCTGGCAGGTTATGGTGCATTTCACGGTGGCCTGAGCAGCTCATCAGCGGCCCCAGACAGGAGAATCAAACAGCCCTCGAGGGAACGGCCCCGGGGCCGCGGGGTGGGGTGGGGGGAGTCCCGGGCGCCGGGGTAAGGAGATGTTAAAGGATACTATTAAAGTTATACGTCTTTTTTCTGTCTGAGGCGGCAGCCGCTGTTTTTCTCACCTCGCTGTCGCATCTTTCGGCTTCCTTTCCTGAGGTTTTTCCTGTTGGTTTATGTGCCTACAGAAAATCTGATGATTTATAAGGCAAAATATTGCTGTGACCCTAAATCTCTGGTTGCCAGACGTTTAATTGAGCTAATTTCTCCTGCAGATATTCTAATATTGAGCAAAAACTATTGCAGCTCTCTAAAAAATCTTAGGTTATTTTTTCTACCCAAATCCTGGGTTGAGCCTTTTGGGAAATTTTTTTATTTTTAAGAATTTTTAAAAAAAATGAAAGTTTTTGTGTTACCCAGCTCCTGGGTCAGACGTAACAACCCAGTGTTTGGGTAGTTTTTGTGTTGCCCAGATCCTGGGTCAGACGTAACAACCCAGTGTTTGGGTAGTTTTTGTGTAACCCAGCTCCTGGGTCAGACGTAACAACCCAGTGTTTGGGTAGTTTTTGTGTTACCCAGCTCCTGGGTCAGACGTAACAAACCAGTGTTTGGGTAGTTTTTGTGTTACCCAGATCCTGGGTCAGACGTAACAACCCAGTGTTTGGGTAGTTTTTGTGTAACCCAGATCCTGGGTCAGACGTAACAACCCAGTGTTTGGGTAGTTTTTGTGTAACCCAGCTCCTGGGTCAGACGTAACAACCCAGTGTTTGGGTAGTTTTTGTGTTACCCAGCTCCTGGGTCAGACGTAACAAACCAGTGTTTGGGTAGTTTTTGTGTAACCCAGCTCCTGGGTCAGACGTAACAACCCAGTGTTTGGGTAGTTTTTGTGTTACCCAGCTCCTGGGTCAGACGTAACAACCCAGTGTCTGGGTAGTTTTTGTGTAACCCAGATCCTGGGTCAGACGTAACAACCCAGTGTTTGGGTAGTTTTTGTGTAACCCAGCTCCAGGGTCAGACGTAACAACCCAGTGTTTGGGTAGTTTTTGTGTTACCCAGCTCCTGGGTCAGATGTAACAACCCAGTGTTTGGGTAGTTTTTGTGTTACCCAGTTCCTGGGTCAGACGTAACAACCCAGTGTTTGGGTAGTTTTTGTGTTGCCCAGATCCTGGGTCAGACGTAACAACCCAGTGTTTGGGTAGTTTTTGTGTTACCCAGATCCTGGGTCAGATGCAACAACCCAGTGTTTGGGTAGTTTTTGTGTAACCCAGATCCTGGGTCAGACGTAACAACCCAGTGTTTGGGTAGTTTTTGTGTAACCCAGATCCTGGGTCAGACGCAACAACCCAGTGTTTGGATAGTTTTTGTGTTACCCAGCTCCTGGGTCAGACGTAACAACCCAGTGTTTGGGTAGTTTTTGTGTTGCCCAGATCCTGGGTCAGACGTAACAACCCAGTGTTTGGGTAGTTTTTGTGTTACCCAGCTCCTGGGTCAGTCGTAACAATCCAGTGTTTAGGTAGTTTTTGTGATACCCAGATCCTGGGTCAGATGCAACAACCCTGTATTTGGGTAGTTTTTGTTTTACCCAGATCCTGGGTCAGACGCAACAACCCAGTGTTTGGGTAGTTTTTGTGTAACCCAGATCCTGGGTCAGACGTAACAACCCAGTGTTTGGGTAGTTTTTGTGTTACCCAGCTCCTGGGTCAGACGTAACAACCCAGTGTTTGGGTAGTTTTTGTGTTGCCCAGATCCTGGGTCAGACGTAACAACCCAGTGTTTGGGTAGTTTTTGTGTTACCCAGCTCCTGGGTCAGTCGTAACAATCCAGTGTTTAGGTAGTTTTTGTGATACCCAGATCCTGGGTCAGATGCAACAACCCTGTATTTGGGTAGTTTTTGTTTTACCCAGATCCTGGGTCAGACGCAACAACCCAGTGTTTGGGTAGTTTTTGTGTAACCCAGATCCTGGGTCAGACGTAACAACCCAGTGTTTGGGTAGTTTTTGTGTTACCCAGCTCCTGGGTCAGACGTAACAACCCAGTGTTTGGATAGTTTTTGTGTTACCCAGATCCTGGGTCAGACGTAACAACCCAGTGTTTGGGTAGTTTTTGTGTTACCCAGATCCTGGGTCAGACGTAACAACCCAGTGTTTGGGTAGTTTTTGTGTTGCCCAGATCCTGGGTCAGACGTAACAACCCAGTGTTTGGGTAGTTTTTGTTTTACCCAGATCCTGGGTCAGACGCAACAACCCAGTGTTTGGGTAGTTTTTGTGTAACCCAGCTCCTGGGTCAGATGCAACAACCCAGTGTTTGGGTAGTTTTTGTGTAACCCAGATCCTGGGCCAGACGTAACAACCCAGTGTTTGGGTAGTTTTTGTGTAACCCAGATCCTGGGTCAGACGCAACAACCCAGTGTTTGGATAGTTTTTGTGTTACCCAGCTCCTGGGTCAGACGTAACAACCCAGTGTTTGGGTAGTTTTTGTGTTGCCCAGATCCTGGGTCAGACGTAACAACCCAGTGTTTGGGTAGTTTTTGTGTTACCCAGCTCCTGGGTCAGTCGTAACAATCCAGTGTTTAGGTAGTTTTTGTGATACCCAGATCCTGGGTCAGACGCAACAACCCAGTGTTTGGGTAGTTTTTGTGTAACCCAGATCCTGGGTCAGACGTAACAACCCAGTGTTTGGGTAGTTTTTGTGTAACCCAGATCCTGGGTCAGACGCAACAACCCAGTGTTTGGATAGTTTTTGTGTTACCCAGCTCCTGGGTCAGACGTAACAACCCAGTGTTTGGGTAGTTTTTGTGTTGCCCAGATCCTGGGTCAGACGTAACAACCCAGTGTTTGGGTAGTTTTTGTGTTACCCAGCTCCTGGGTCAGTCGTAACAATCCAGTGTTTAGGTAGTTTTTGTGATACCCAGATCCTGGGTCAGACGCAAGAACCCAGTGTTTGGGTAGTTTTTGTGTAACCCAGATCCTGGGTCAGACGCAACAACCCAGTGTTTGGGTAGTTTTTGTGTAACCCAGATCCTGGGTCAGACGTAACAACCCAGTGTTTGGGTAGTTTTTGTGTTACCCAGATCCTGGGTCAGACGTAACAACCCAGTGTTTGGATAGTTTTTGTGTTACCCAGATCCTGGGTCAGACGTAACAACCCAGTGTTTGGGTAGTTTTTGTGTTACCCAGATCCTGGGTCAGACGTAACAACCCAGTGTTTGGGTAGTTTTTGTGTTACCCAGATCCTGGGTCAGACGTAACAACCCAGTGTTTGGGTAGTTTTTGTGTAACCCAGATCCTGGGTCAGACGTAACAACCGTAACTGTAACTTACATATTGACTTACTGGATAATTAATTAATCAGTATCCTTCTAATTTTGATCATTATCTGGTGTCTCCAATTCATAGTTTTCACGTGAAGTCACACCTGTTTACTAACGCCCAGCTATGGGCAAAACAAGGCTTTCCTCCATGGCCCGCAAGTCATTTTCACCAGGTTAGTACTAAGTACTAATGTGTTAAGACACTGATTTTAAAAGACCAAATTCAATATAAACCTCATTGATGATCCATACTATAGACGAGCGAGCAGATGAACTCAGAATATAAATGCAACGTAAAGTTTCTCGTTAAGTGTTTTTCCATAGTAAACCATTACAAAGAAAATGCTTAACCATTTAGTGCATTGCTTTCATATTCACCTGTATATAGTATGCAATATAAATACTGAATTTGATCATTTAATATCACTGTTTTAGCACATTAAGGCACTTTGTGTTTTTAATGTTAGTGTTTCCCGCTGTTTTTAGTGATTGAAATGCTGTAGCAGGTGCTGTATATGCCAGACATGAGAATGAAAACTATGAAAAATTGCCTTGAACTGAGTGAGTATATATAGTTGACTAATATTGAAAAGGTTAAAGCACTGAACATAGTACAAAAAGGACTGAAACTGTTCAGCTGTTTAGCTGTGTTTTTCATTTTTCTTCACTTTTGTGACTTTATACGTAAATCTTCAGTAAAAACAATTAGTTTCTCAATGGATTTTAGACTTTGAACTCACTTGGTGTGCAGATTCCCTGTTGTATTCTACTGTGTGAATTCAATCTACACACCCAGGAAATACTTGTATTATACAAAACTGGCTCAGGATTTGGTTTGTATTTCTTGCCGTTTATAAGGAAAAGATTGCATTTCACACTTTGTTGGCCGAAGCCCTGCAGTGACGGCGTTCAACATGTTCTCGAGGCTGATTTGGTCTCACCTGTGCTCGTGTGTTCGGCTCCATTTGCTCTGGATCCACTTGGATGAAAGCTCTGGAGCTCCATCTGTGTCCCTGTATGTAGTCCTGGCAGATGGGGACGCGTGCGACAGCTCATTGGGGCTCCAGTGAGGAGATATCAGCACGGGTGTTTGACAAGGCTGTGCTGTAACGCTTTAACAGGTGACGATGTTAAAAGAGTAAAACATAAATAAATGCATTGCTGTAGCGCATGGAGCTTGTAATGGCGAGTTCATGGTTTCGATTCCCAGGGGAATGCAAGAACTGGTAAAAATGTGTAAATACATTAAATGCATTGCAATTGTGGATTTCACTTTATTTTGATGATCCCTTTAACACATTCTGTTGACTATAAGAAACTCTGCACCTACATGTCTACTAACTCTCATTAGAGTATTAGTAGAGTATTAGTAGTCTGGTAGGGTTAGAATAAGTTGACATGTAGTTGCAAAGTTACTTAGAATATCTGTTGGGGAGCATCAAAATAAATAGTTAGCAGATATTAAGCAGAGTCTACTAATACTCTAATGAGAGTTAGTTTACATGTAGTTGCAAAGTTACGAATGTTACAAAGGGACCATCAAAATAAAGTGTAACCAAATTGTGTTATTGATTATAGTCAGACAGGTTTGAATTGAGCTGAATAATGACACTATTGTCTTCTGTAGAGCTGCTTATAGTTAAAATTGAATGCATTTCAAAATTGTCAACAATAAAAAAAATTAAAACCATTTTTCTGTTTATTATTTTGAAGCTGCACTGAAATAACAACAATATTATAGACCAACGTGAACAAAAATACTCTAATTTGTCAAGCCAAATTTATTATAATTTTAACTCTCAAATTATATTTATGGTTTGGTTCAATCCTTCAATTTTTATTTAATATTTTCCCAAAGACAAAGCAAAAGTGTTACGTAATGTAGGCCATAATAATTTCGCTTAATTCATCATAAACAATTATGAAAGTAGATTTTTCACTCAAGATAAAACATTTTGTTAGTCGATTTCACAAGTATACTACTATTAAATAGACAACTTCGAAAGACCTTAATGTTTTTTTTTCTGATATCTTTTTAAAATATGCATCATCTTTTCTGTAACTGTATGTACACAAAAAAAAGAATAAAACTCACAGTAATTTCTGCAGTCAGTAAAGCGAGCCAGTAAGTGTTCTGCACATCAACAAAAATACTGTTTAAACTATAATTGTTTCATTGTTTTTGCTTATAACTGAACAAAACCAGTTTAAACTGGAATCCATGCAACAATGACACTGTTATATACTGAAGTCTCTTCTGCTCACCAATGATGCATTTATTTAATCAGAAATGAAAAATTATGAAAAAAAAGATTATTATTAAAACAGCTGTTTTCTATGTGAATATATAGTAAAGTGTAATTTATTCCTGTGATCAAAGCTGAATTTTCAGCATCATTACTCCAGTCTTCAGTGTCACATGATCCTTCAGAAATCACTCTAATATGAGGATTTGATGCTCAATTGTTATCAAATAAAATCTAAATTATTCCAAACTTTTCGTTTTAAAAAAATGGCCCAGTTTTCATGCTGACAATGTGAATAAAAGCCGTAAGCACTTAAAAAGACAACAGACGGAGAATACTGAAAATTCACAGCTCATGTTCAAATTGATTTCCTGTGTCCTATACCAAAGTCAATGTCTTCTTGCCTTGTTTCAATACATCGCCTGCTTGACCTTTCCTTCTCATCTTCTTTTGGCTGAATTTACTCCTTAGCGTTAGTCTGTGGCCTTTTCAGCTCTCAGTGTCCAAAGCAGCTCACATTACACGTCCCAACAAACTCAACACCTGCGCAGATGATGACAAACCAATCGCACATGAAAAACACTCAGATTTTGTGTGAAAGTCGAGGACTTACCAACATAACACTACACAGACCAGCCTAAAATGTCATTTTTAAAGCTTTACTCATCCAAACAACACACAGAGTTCTGGTTCACTTTCTGCCTTATAAAGCAGCTGCTGAACAACCAATATGGTCGTTTCGAGGCTTTTTTATTGAATCTCGGACAAACTTTTTATGCAAAGATGGCAAATGTATTCACAGCATTAATGTTTCTGCAGTCCACTTTGATTTCTGGTGTTTATTTCCCTGGCATCTGTTGTGCTCTCAGCAGTCTGTCAGACGCAGCCTCACGCTGAGCTCATTGTTCCTGGAAAGATGTGTTTTTATCTGGCATTAACCACACCTCTGACCACAGACGGAGAGACAGATACACACCTCTCGAGTCTGTCACCGCAAACGCTCAACGTGGGGAGTTTGATAAGTTAAGCATCACTGTTACTCAGTCATTCAGCATCTAAGGTCTACTGAGCCTTCTGATCCATAACTGTACATTACTGTACAAGACGTTTGTCCTTCGGTTGGGTGGAGAAAGAGACATGCAAGACAAGTCAAGTCACATTTATATATATATAGTGATTTACACAGAACAGATTGTTTTAAAGCACATTGAAAAAAGTTAAATAACCGTGTCATTCACTAAAAGTACATATATTGCATATAGTAATAACAGTAAGTTATGCACAATTACATGCAACTAACCCTGAACCAAACCCTAAACATATAGTGAGTGCATGTAGTTACTTAATATACTTAAATGTATAATTACAGTGTTATAAAAACACCTTAAAATAAAGTGTAACCGAGATTTCTTTCAAAAAACATTAGAAATACGCCACATTAGTAGAGAATGCCACTTCTTGTCCTGATCTACAACAGTGTTTTTAGCGCGTCACCTTTTGCCCCGGACCGGTCAATACGTCTTCCTTAGTGAACAGTGCACGTACAACAAGAAAAGCCTTCTGTAAGAGAGGATGATAGGTCTCGCTTGAGCCCTTGAAAGGTAAAAACCTCCCGAAAGCCATTGCCAATGACCCCCATTATCCTATACATGTCACTTTGTGAAGATTTATATAAATATGGAGGCCAATCCGGGTTATTGCTGTTCAGGACGGAGACTGTAGCTTGCAGCGCATTAAACCCGGATGGGCGGACACACGGTCTAATTGACGAATGATCTTTGCGTTCATTACTTTCGTGTGCACGCCGCTTTCTTTATTGTCGTAAACCCCGTTTGTATCCTACGCCGCTGATTCTGTGATGTCCTCATTATTTAGCATTGCAGATATACAATACTGTAATGTCAGGCAAGGTCAAGTGTGACAGGCTCTCTCTTCTCCTCTGCATGGCAATTAAGCTCGACCCGAGGGACGGATACGCTTGATTTTACTAGAGGACAAAAGTGCCACTCACCTCTGATTGGTACCAGGATCCGTCTCTCTCAGGTGCATCACATGGGACAGGTGAGTGATTCTGGGGCGACGGAAGTCTTCAGGGGTCTTTTTAGGTTGTTATTAGTGTCGTTGATCAAATCCTGTCAAATATATATGCAATCATAACACAAATTCCAGACACCCCCTCCCCCCTTATCTGTTCATCATTTAATTAACACTTCAATTAGCTGTAATTGCATTGGTGCTTTTCCTTGAAGTGTGTGGAACTGGCTGGGAAAAGGGCAAATGTAGTGGCATTCTTCTGTAAGACAGCCAGAGTGCCATAGAACTCAGTCAACACAATAAATATGAATATGTTAATATAATGTCACAAGTGCTTTACTGAATCATTACTTTTATTTTTCTGTGGTAATCGACAGCAGTTCTACAGCTTGAGTTGCATTGAAGATAGAATAATACATTATTACCCTTTTAATAGCAATTTCTTCATTGAAATATGTATATTTTTTTCATAGCCACATTTCAACACTGTATATGCCACTGAAAAAAATAATATAATATAATATAATATAATATCTATTATATTTATATTAGTTCTGTCAAATCGATTAATTGCGATTAATCGCATCTAACAAAAAAAGTTTGTTATATAATACAGTATGTGTGTATGTATATTTACACACACACACACACACACACACACACACACACACACACACACACACACACACACACACACATTTTGGCACCCTTTTATTAATTATTGCCTTTTTGCAAGCTCCTTTTGCCAAGATAACAGCTCTGAGTCTTCTCCTATAAGTATGAGTATATGAGTTTGGAGAACACCTGACCAGAGATCAGAGATCAGAGATCATTCCTCATACAGAATCTCTCCAGATCCTGCAGATTCCCAGATCCATGTTGGCTCTTCTTCTCCTCATTCCACTCCACTCATCAGGTCAGGGAACTGGGACGTTCATGGCCAAAATGGTCACATTTTTGAGGTGATTTTGATGTTGGTTTTGGATCGTTGTCCTGATGGAAGATCCAACCACGGCCCATTATAAGATTTCTAGCAGAAGCCGTCAGGTTTTGATTTTTTATCTGTTGATATTTGCTAGAGTCCATGATGCCACGTATCTGAATAAGATGTCCAGGACCTCCAGCAGAAAAATATGCCCACAACATTAAAGATCCAATGGTATATTAAATTGTACACATGGGGTACTCTTCATCCCTGTTTGCACCAAACACATAGTGTATTTGCTGCCAAAAAGCTCTTTTTTTAGTTTGATCTGACCACAGAACCCTGTGCCGTCTGACCACTGAATATGCTGGAGTTTGTTTTTGGAGGAGCGAGGAGGATTTTTCTTGTAACCCTCCCAAACAACATGTGGGGATGTAGGGGTTGTTTGATTTTTTTTTTTTTTTTGACCCCAAGACTCAACTAATCTCTGCAATTCTCCATCTGTGATCCTTGGACTCAAACTCTCCTCCTCACCGTTGTCACAGTCACCAGCTCAGTCACCAACTCTATGACCTGTCTGCACTACACTTCCCAGCATTCCTTCTGGTCCCCGCCTGCCATCAGGTGATGGTCAGCCGTCACCACACCTGATCATCACCAGAGACTGAT
Organism: Scardinius erythrophthalmus; assembly: GCF_964197995.2. Classification (NCBI taxonomy): domain Eukaryota; kingdom Metazoa; phylum Chordata; class Actinopteri; order Cypriniformes; family Leuciscidae; genus Scardinius; species Scardinius erythrophthalmus. Next base: position 37,323,980 of record NC_138239.1, on the reverse strand, counting down.
TCCCTGCACCTGCACTCCCTCATCCACACAGCCTATATCGCCTGCATCACCCTCACATCAGTGTCTGGTCACGTCAGCGTTACTGCTGCCTAAACAGTCAGACTCCTAACCTGAACACTCACCTGAGATCGTCCCGTCAAGTCTCCCGTCTTCCGTCTGTCTCCTGTCCGTCATCCCGATCCAGATCTCCAGTCATCATGTTCATCCTTCACCTGTACAGAGCTTCCACTTCAGTCATCGCCAGCTAAGTCTTCATCACACATCGAGTCACCATCCTTTCACCATCGCCTGGTTCCCGCTGTTGTCCCATCACTCTGCTTTTACTTGAATAAACCATTTCATCTTACCATCTGTCTGTTCCCTTCTGTGAGTGTGACAGCCATACATTAAGACAATATAGACACACGTCCTCTTCCTGGCAGATTCGTCACATCTTTAGTTGATTGGAACTTCTTAATTATTGCCCTGATGGTGGAAATGGGGATTTTCAATGCTTTAGCTATTTTCTTACAGCCACTTTCTATTTTGTGAAGCTAAACAATCTTTTGCTGCACATCAGAACTATATTCTTTGGTTTTACTCATTGTGACGGATGATTAAGGGAATCTGGCCTTTGTGTTTCCTTAAACTCCTGTGAAACTGGAAGTCATGGCTGCACAATTTCATGTTCATGGTCACCCTGGTGTGCTAAAAATGTAAATATTAATGGGAATATACTTCAGAGATATTTTACTCATAAAAAATTATAGGGGTGCCAATAATTGTGGCCAATGTGTTTTGGAGAAAAACATCTCAACATTTTTTTCTCTCTTTCAGTTCTTTTACTTCAGTGAAAGGTTAGATTTTTTTGCTTTTTTTTTTATGAAAGATCAAAAGGATAAACAATGCAATTTATTTTTTACAGCCATTTTTTATCATATTTAGGGGTGCCATTAATTCTGACCACAACTGTGTATGTATGTATTGGTGTCGGGACAGTTTTCTTTCAGAAATTGATAGAAAACTGCTGGAATGACATGAAGACTATTTCAAAACTTGAAATTCACGAATAGTCTATTATGGAAGCTATTAGTCAATGCCAATAATCTCAAAATGGCGAATATAAGCTGATACATAGGCTACTGCTGAAATAGATATGACTACTACTGTACAACAAGGTAAAAACTCGATTCACCTTTTACATTTTGAGTTATTTCCTTCAGTAAGCCCATCCGACACATGTGACATGATTATTATTCCTGGATGGTTGTTTTCTCAGCGCCTGCATGTGCTCCAGTGAAGACAAATGCGCGCTCAGGGCCGCGGTGGCGCGCTCGGATTCTGATACTCTTTAGAATAATTGCATATCAGCACCCAGCATCTGCGCAATGCTCTCCAAACACACTGTTATGCATGGTAAAGACCCCACTGTTTGCATGAGCCCATTTATTATGACTGATAGCGCTGCCTTCCCTGACATTTTGTAAACTGGAAGCACCTAATCTTGTTTGGGTTTGATGCTTATTAAAATACAGCGGTGCAAATAAAGCCGCGCCACTGGCCGCACTTCCCTCGTCCTGATAGACCCCGCGTGGTTTCCCGTTCAAAATAAATACATTTGTCTTGTTTGTCCCTGTCCGTGTCCGAGGTGAGAGGGGTGTCTTCGGCTTCCTGCTTCGATCGCATGATTTATGATCTCTCCGTTCCCACGAAACACTGCTGGGATTGCAGGAGTTAACTAAACGGCCCGACTCCTGGGGCGCGTCCCAATCCCTCGTTAGTGCCCTGCCAAGTGGAACTCAAAAGACATTCGACCGTATTAAATTTGAGTTCTATAGAGAGGATATGTTCGGTCTGAAGTGCACTACGTAGGGAACAAGTGTAGGCTAGTACTTACATATATCTCTATGTAGAGGAAAATACCCAGCTGTACATGTAGATTAGCCTACTTACAAATTGTAATCCATTACCAATTGCAAATTACATGGCGCAAATGGTTGCTAGTAAGTAATACATTACACATTTTTGCTAATAATAATCAGACATAACAATTTATTTTGATGGTCCCTTTTGAACATTCTGTTGACTATAAGTAACTTTGCAACTAAATGTCAACGTATTCTAACTCACCAGTCTACTAATACTCTACTAATACTCTACTAACACTCTAATGAGAGTCAGTAGACATGTAGGTGCAACAGTATGTGTTAAAGGGACCATCAAAATAAAGTGAAACCAATCAGACTACTTTTGGATTACTTTTAGATTACTTTTGACCTCACATGTTTATCACATTGATTTGAATAGGACAATCTATTCAAAATAACCTATCGATATAAAAATGTAAAGAAAAACAGGAATATATATTTCAGTCTTTGTTATCAACAACATGAATTGCATTATTGCACAATTTTTCACATTACAGGTTTTAGGTAACATGTCCTTCGAAGGATGCAGCCTCTGAATTGGGTTACAGAAGGTTAGAAAGGAAAATTTAAAAGATAAAAACGAAGCAATAGATTATGAATAATTGACCAGCATTGTGTGTAATCAATAGCAAAAGTGGTCACACTTTAGTTTAGGGTCCAATTCTCACTATTAACTATGACTTTTGCCTCAATAAACTCCTAATTACTTCTTATTAATAGTTAGTAAGGTAGTTGTTAAGTTTAGGTATTGTGTGATTAAGGGATGTATAATATGATCATGCAGGATAAGGCATTAATATGTGCTTTATAAATACTAATAAACAAACCAATATCCTAGTAATAAGCAACAAGGTAATAGTGAGAATTGGACTCTGAACTAAAGTGTTACCAAAAAAGTCACTGTAATCTGATTATGAGTGTTTTAAAACATAATATAATCCAATTACAAGTACTTAGTTTTTCGAATCTTCAAACTATTCAAAACAAGGTTATATGTAGAACTTTCAGACACTTCATATAGAACCTTTCAGGGGTTCCCATCATTTTTGGATTTAATTTTAATTAATCAATTTTGTTTTAATTCACTTAGAATTGCAATTAAATTATTAATGTATTTATCTTTTGAAATAAACAGCCCAGAAACATAGGCTATACGTTATCATACAATTAAATGTGAAATTAATATGCAATCATGTAAGACGTAGAACCTTCTTGGCATAAAGTGTTCTTTAACTGAGTCCAGAACCCTGGAGTTCTATATAGAACCCCATTGACCATTTATTCTGAGAGTGGAATAATCCAGATACCTATAACCAGTTTGGCTGTTGATGACATTGGAGGATGTTCCAAAACGTGTCAGATTTGAAGTCAACTGCAGATACATGCGAGTCGGCTCTTCTGCTGTCAGCGCTGCAGGATATCTGTCAGCTTTAGAGGAGGACAGACAGAGACAGACAGGTAGGAGGGCACGCGCCGATGAAGACAGGTGAGGGGGAGTGTTTAGGAAATAATTGGATTCAACAATGGCTGGCAGATATCTGAATGTGACTTTGCAGGAGTCGGATCCTTTATCGACAGCTAAAAACAACAGTCATTATCTGTTAATTACATTAACATTTTATCAGCGGCGCAGGGTGGGCTTCGTCAGCTCGTCCCGGGCCCGTCTCGCTGGTCCTGCTGGGACTAACATGAAGCAGTGGCCTCACCTGACATGCAGGGGTCTGAAAGGCCAGGGTTGTGTCGTGACTCCTGTCCCACAGCCCAACCACATGAATAATGACATCCAGGCCTATATTGTTCTGCTGTGCAATTGAGAGCACTTTCCTTTCCTTCAAAGGAACAAGGGCAGATGTTATTGATGCATTTCATAAAACGATTGTTTCCGCCCTGGAGGCTGATAGAGCACTTGCACCAAAATACACTCTTAAAAATAAAGGTTTGAATAGGGTTTTTCCCAGCAATGCCATAGAACAACTTTTTTGGTTCCCCAAAGTACCTTTCAGTGAACCGTTCTTGGTTCTTGTCAACTAACTCTCATTAGAGTATTAATAGACTGTTAGGTTCGGATTTAGGTTAGAATAAGTTGACATGTATTTGCAAAGTTACTTATAGTCAGTATGTCTGTTGGGGAGCATCAAAATAAAGTGTTAGCAGATATTAAAGAGATAGTTCACCCCAAAATGAAACTTTGCTGTTCATTTACTCACCCTCACGCCATCCAAGATGAGGCGTCTATTTATTTTTATTTTATTCATTTTATATTACAGGTAATATTATTGTAAATAATATTCAGTTTCATGCACAGACCAGTTGCTTCGCTTCATAAGACCTCAGTGTATCATTAGGAGCCACAGAGATTAGTTTTGTTTTACCTGTATATGTTTTTCGACTCTCAAAGTGACAGTAGTCATTGTCTCACATTACATAAATCTCCAAGGACTAGAGTTTTAGCTAAAAATCTGCTTTTTCCAAATAAAATCCTGCCAGTTTGTTTTTCAAACCCTACCGTAAACCCCCAGAACACTTGGATTATATACGACACATGTCCCATGGGCTCATTCTGTGATACTATTGCATCTTTTAAAAAAAAACTTGATGCTTGTCACTATTCACTGTCCTTATTTGGACGAGCGTGAGCATCACGTTTAAAAAAAAATAAAAAATCTACTTTTGTGGTCCGAAATAGAAAAAAGTGTGTACGGTATGGCAATAGTACAATACCAGGGTGGGTAAATGATGACTTAATTTTAATTTTAGGGTGAACTATCCCAACTTTTTATTTAAAATTTTTTGTCAGTTAGTTGCCAAGCCAGTATTTTTCTTTTATGTTTTTAAGGTTTTCGAGTTTTTCATCTAATATTTATATTTTATTTCAATTTAATTTCAGTAAATGAGTATGATTTTTATAGTTGTAGCTGACAATAACAACACTTCCAGCGCTGGTTCACGGACCAGCGCCCTCTGTTGGAATTCTCCCATTATGCCATAGTTCATATGTTTTATTAGTTTACTCTGTGTTGGAACACAAGGCATTGGATCTGCTGGGAGTCCTGGAAATTGAAGTGACTAGCAGATGCCAACTTGCTCAATAACAACATTGGCCGCTTGGTGAAATCTGTGAGTTTCCAGTTATGTCTGGATGGGATGGCTGATGTCTGTGGTGCTTTGGAACGGATCCATGTGTGCTTCAAATCCCTCAATTGCATTATGAGGCTCCTTTGGTGGGACACACAACCTCAGAGCCCACCTCAGTCACAGGGCTGCTTATTGATTGAAACCTGCCTCCATAACTTAATATTTTACCTGCTTATTTCCCTGACAGAGGCGGCGTCCTGTCACTCCAGCCAAGCCCGGATCAATGGGAACATTGTCCCAGTAGGGGAAGGTCCCGGCCGGGGTCGCGGGCTGAATGACAGGGCTCCAGTCTTCTGGCAGCTGGACAAGAAGCCAACAGTCAATGAGCCAAACCACAGAGCTTTTGATATGCAGGAACCAGACTATATATACTGGACTTCTCCTGCACTACAACAGAGCTGAGTTAAACCAGTAGTCCAGCTGGACAATGGAAATTCTGCCACTATTTACACAACCTCTTGTTGTGGCAAACTGTATACTGTTTTTATCTTTAATGAAACAAGCTTCCCGTGTGAAAAAGAAGTGCACATAATTGTTTTGAATGAGACATTATAAATCTTGAAGTATATATTTAGATTTTAAAAAACACTTACTTGCAAGTGTACTTAGAGAGAGCACACTTTCATTACTGTTTCTTAAAGGGGCATTCCACCCATTTGAACATTGTTTTTTATTTAAAGTGGATCATATATGTAGTCGAAATGTAAAATAAATTTTGAATTTGGTGCCTTCGTGACCGAGGAAAGACAAAAAATAACTTCAGGACGCATTTGTATGAAAGACAACAACTCCCACAATGCACCACATTGCACAGCTCCGCAAGCTACTCCCACTTATCCAGAAAGCGCATATCTGCCTATAAGAGACATCACTCTTCCGTCTACAAAGCTAGCTACCACCAGAGCTTGAAATTCATTTCACATTCACACAAAATGTCTAGTTAGTTGGCGAACTCATTAGTGCATTTCTCCTCGTTTGTATTTCTTTCGAAAAGGTGAATTATTGCATGGTACCTGGATGTTCAGTCAGAACATATGCGGTGCGAAACTAGGATGGTTCACAACACAAACGTCCGTGTCCTCGTCTGATTCAGAGATTTCGTCCAGGAGAAATTGTCAGCGTTGAAATTCTTTGCCGCAGACGGACTCTATCTCTGTGTTCGTAGTTGCATCTTGCAGTCAATGAGTTGCATAGTGAGATCACCGGCGCCACCAGTCCGCCCTAACTCGAGCCAGTCCGGGCTCCTCGTCCGCGGCAGGCAGGTCTTCTGCCTCGGCTGCTCTTCGCTATAATGCGGCTTGTAAAGGTAGCCACAAACACCTGATTCAAGCATCAGACTTCCGAAATCCTCTTCTTCTATATCATATTGAGCACTCTCCTCCGCTATTGTCATAACTTTACATCTGTCTCCACAGCGCCTGTTAGCTTAGCTTCAAACAAGATGGAGGATATTGCTTTCAGTTTCAGAGAGTAAAGTCCCACCCACTGATCTGTAATAGGTCTGTAGCGTGAGCGGGTCCCGCCCCCTGGGAAAGATGAGGAACTAGTGCTTGTAGTCTCAACAGAAATCCCCCCCTCTTACACTTCCTCCTACAATGACGCAAAATGACGATTTTTGCGTCATTGTGGGAGGAAGTGTAAGAGGTAAATAACGGATTTCTCCCGTCTCAGGGGAAAATGAGAGTTTGTAGTATGACTGGGTTTCTAACAATGCAAAGCTTAATGCAAATGGGTGGAGTGTCCCTTTAAAGTCCCCCTGTGCTGAAAATCAAGCTTTTAATGTTGTTTATATGTCCATGTGTGTCTATATTTTAATATGCTTTAAAGGTGCTCTAAGCGATGTCACACGTTTTTTAGGCCAATTTTTTATTTTTTTTGTCACATACAGCAAACATCTCCTCACTTCCGCTAGCTGCCTGTCCCCTGAACACACTGTAAAAAAACGCGGTCTCTGTAGACAGCCCAGGCTCCACAAACAGCAAGAAAAACAAACTGGGCTCACCCGCACCACCAAACATAACAAACTGTTCCAGCCAATAACCGACAAGAAGGATTTGGGGTGGGGTTTGGGGGGTTAGTGCGCGGATGAGGGGGAGGGAGGGTCTAGCTAGCCTCCGTTTTGTTTGACAACACTTTAAACGTCAACAAGAAGTGACGTCACCCAACATCACTTAGAGCACCTTTAAGACAAACCATGTGTAAATTCATAAGTCGACAGCATTGCTGAGTATTTCCTCCTTAAAACTGCAGTGAACCAAAGACAGTCTCAAAAACACGCTTTGAAATCGCTGGTGTTTCTGACGGCACAAACTACCTTGTAACCAATCAGATCAACGTGTGATCATCAACCAGTGGATCTCTGAGCTGAGTGAGTGAGTGGAGGCGGGGCTCATTTGCATATTCATAGAACCGCGCATACTAAATGAGGCAAGGGTGTCGAGTTACATTCAAGATATTTTATGGCATTGAAAAATAACATTTAAATATGTCATTTTGGTGATCAAAGATGAGTTTTAAGGGATACAATTATTGACTACAGGGGGACTTTAACACACTTTTACAATGTGCACTTTGTAATATTTTACAGTAGTTTACCATACATAAAAGCACCCTTTAATATGAATGTAAACTAAAATTCATTTTCAGTTGTAAAGAACATACAATTACAGTTTTTTTTGATTGCTAAATGACAGTGAGCACAACTGGAGCTACATGTGCAAAACTCTAACTACAGTCTGCACTACCAGCAGTCACCTGAGCTAAACAGTTCACATCACCTGCAAAACTCACTCCAAGCAACACAACTCTTAACACATGGCTCAAAACAGGCTCAGTGCAGCCAAACACTATACACAACCCTCACTGAGATAACACACACTGTCACTCAGAACACACTGAGAGGAAAAACACTAGCATCAAACACCAATACAGAAAATACAAACTTTTCCATCTTTACAGTTTGAACAATTTCAGTGACTTCATACAAAGTAATATTTTCTTCAAAGAAAAGAGTGACATTCTTTCACATGATTTATTTAAATTTTTAGAACATAACAATTCTTTAAGGTAAATGAAAATTAGCAGTTTGCTTCAAAACAGTTTTTCTGAATTGCTAAAACACTAAACCCCATTCTCTGAACCAAATTCTCAATAGTCTAAACCAATTTGTCAAATAAATCACTCTTTCTGTAAAACATTAAACAAGTTCAGGTAGTTACTGTAAAACACAGTTTGCAAATCTCATGCACTCTTTTCAAAACTCTAAACACATTCTCATTCACTAAAACACATTTTGCACTGTGATGCACTTACATTTCAAAATGCTAAACACAGGTAGGCGAAAGTTAAACACAACTGCAACACAGTTGTCATCGTTTACACACAACGACTCAAAATTATTCACACATATTTCTAATGATGTGACCAAACCAACTGTACATAATACAAGTCAGTTCAGAGTCCCAAAATTTACTCAAAATGTTGCACTGAATGTTGATACCAACAATGGAGGGAAACAATATAAGAGGGAGAAGAGGATGAGGACGAGGAAGAGGAGGTGAACAAGCCGGAAGAGGATGAGGACGAGGAAGAGCAAGGTGTGGAGAATTGTCAAGGCTGGATCTGCTTTAGGGTTTTTCCCTTTTCCTGCAGAGATGACATTGTCTGAGACGTGGAGAAACTCCTCCGGCCGGACCCAACATGAAGACATAAAGCTGAATAAAATCTCTCTCACTGACCTTGATTCTGCAGTTGCTCAACTCTTCTGAGTGTGCTTTACTATAACATGCTTTTCATTTAGAGTTTTTACTGTAACCTTTTTGGCTTTTGCAGTTGGGTCACTGTATTTTCACAGTATGCAAGTGGTGAATATACAGACATTCGATAGGCCTCCAGGAAGTTGTCATTACTATACTTTTTTTACATAATTGCTAAATTTGTTTACTTTGTTACAATATACTTTTTTTCTGTAACTGCATGCTTTGGATTCTGTGTTCTCCATTTTTTGATGTAGTGTGTAATGAATGATCTGTAGTGTTTATAATTTTGACTCGCTGTGTGTGTGATCTGAGAACATTGTTTGAGTTTGAGAACAGATAAAATGGTTTTGAAGCAATTGTTTGATTTTGCCAGAAGAGTCAGAGTTCCCTTTCGTAAAGGGAACTCCCGCTGCATCGATACTCGATACTTTGGGGAATGCCTTCGGCATGAAGCGTCTGAAGTCTACTATACAACTATTCCAATCTGGATTGGTGCAACGTCATTACGTCATCCGTGACGTCGCATGTGACGGTGATCCGGAAGCTATAAAACGGTCACAGGAACCAGGAAATGTTAGCTTCTGGTCTTCAGCAAGCGCTCTATGTACAACTTGTCTGTCTTATTTGGTGTTGTTTGTCCGTGAGAGAGTGATATATATATTAAAGAAAGAAATGGCTGAGAAACAGTTCAGGCAGTGTGCGTCCCCTTGCCCGCGTTTTCTCGCTGAGGGTGACACACACTCGCTATGTGTAGTTTGTTTGGGAGTGGAGCATGCACAGGCAGCGCTCGAGGGCGCTGTCTGTGCAAACTGTGAAATCATGCCCCTAAGAACGCTCCGCTCCCGGCGAGCTATGTTTTCTGAAAGCGGCCAGCCCCGCGATCCCCGTGGATCAGGTCCCGCGTCTGTCGAGGCAGCGCGGCGTCTGCATTCATGGGGATCGCAGCGGGATCTAGTGGATGATGCTGAGACGGCTTCGGCCCTTTCTCAGCATTCTGAAGCTAGTTCCCATAGTTCCGCTCAGGGTGCGGAAGCCCGCGCTGCGGCTTCTTCCGCCCCTGTTGAGGAACCGATGCTCGAATTATCTGGTTCCGAGGAACTAGATATTTTGGGCATCGAGGCAGGGGAATGTGAAAGATCGCCACCCCATTCCCCTGCCTTTGAGGAGCTGCTAGAGGTTGTGACTAGGGCAGTTCAAAAGTTAAACATCGACTGGCCATCTGAGACGCAGGAAGCGACAGTAAAAAGTAAACTCGATGAGCGCTTCCTGCAGTCCCGGTCACAACCTCTACGCCGGAGTCTGCCATTTTTTCCCGATCTCCACACCGAGGTGTCGAGATCGTGGAATAAGCCCTTCTCCTCGAGAATATCTAGCCCCAATGTCCATCTGTATTCAAATATAATGGGTGCTAGGGAGGAGGGCTATGGGATGATGCCCAGGGTTGAAGAGTCGTTTGCGTCGCACCTCTCCCCTGACGCTGCATCATCCCTGCGGGCTCCGGCGCTTCCCACTAAGCCCTGCCGTACAACATCGGCCTTGGTTGGGAAGGCATATATGGCGGCAGGTCGGGCTGGTAGTTGTCTGCATACGATGGGGCTGTTGCAGGCATACCAGGCCGACCTCCTCAAAACTTCGCTCCGCGGAGCCCTCAGGAAATCGATGTTGCTTCCCGCCGTCAAGTGCGCTTCGGGACGCATCGAATTCTAGCGAATGTATTTCACAGAGTGTTCCTATGAAATCTATTGCTCTGAAACGTTCGCTACCTCTCACGAGGCCTGTAGAAAAAATGATTCGGTTAGTTCCTGCCAGAAGAGTGCTTCAGGTCACCGAAAATATAAACAAAGATGAAACTAGAGATGTGAATAGAAAACCTGAGGTTAGTCCTGAGAGACTAATTCCCTTAGTAGATTATTTAGACACCTGGAAGGGTCTTCAAAATATATCTCAATGGGTCCTGAGTACAGTTGAGAAGGGATATAGAATCCAGTTCCAGTTTAGACCACCCAGATTTAGTGGTGTTATTCATACGCTGGTATCTCCTGATCAGGCTCAGGTAATGGAAGATGAAGTTCAGACTCTCCTAGCTAAGGAGGCCATAGAATATGTGCCCTTAGAGCAGAGGGATTCCGGGTTCTACAGCCGGTACTTCATAGTTCCAAAAAAGGATGGTGGGCTGCGTCCCATTATAGATCTCAGGGTATTGAATAAATCTTTGAGGAGATTTAACCCTCTGAGGTCTGAGCTGTTTTCTGGGCCCTGGAGGTGTTCTGACATGCTCTGACATTTGTGGTTATTTCTGTTACTTGTGACATTTTCATGGCTAAAGTCTAATTACACTGTATTCAGCACAAACTCTGCTACAATAATATATCAGCAGCATGTATGTAAAAGTTTGTAGTTTTGAGATAATGACATTTATGCGTGGTTTGTGAAAATACAAAAATAAATTCTCACTGAAATAAGGTCATGAAACCCATACTGATTATTTCTTCACAAGACTTTTGAAAATTGTATCACGTAGCCTAGAATATTTGCTCCAAAACGATGTGAGAATCACCCTGACTGCTCATTCAGAGAAGACAATATATTGATTTAAAAATTTTACGACGTGTTTTGTGTTAGAAAGCAATATGCGAAAGGGGCGGATCACCTCATTAATATGAAAGCTTTCCACACCTGAGAAAGACAAAGAACCTCCCTAATGGCCCTATTAGGAGCTTATCAGGGCCCATCATTCTGACCAACCTTGCACAAAGAATGAGGAGATTTAAAAAAGAATGGCTTTTAAAATTGTTTGGATTTATTTACAACACAACATAATCTAAAGATACACAACAAAAAGCACTTATTGAAGAAAGAGACCTTTGTGCCATTCCTAAAAACATTGTACATACCTTTCATTTTCTAAGGTGTTTGATTTTCACTTTACCATGTTCATGTACAGAGACATGTACTGTGAATGTTGAAGTCAGCAGGACTCAGTGGCATCTGGGCCCTGAAAAAAAAAAAGTGAACATACTGATATCAAGAGAAAGGCCTGCACGATTTTGGGAATACATTTTAGATTTTTCTTGTTAAAATTGCTTTTTAAAATTCACAGAATACACACACACACTCACACAAATGTTTCCAACAATATATAATGAACACCAGGTTTGTTGTGCCTTGTAGGTATAGGCTATGCGCAGTGCTGCATAAAATAATAACAATATAGCAGCCTATATATATTTTCAAAAAGATTTCAGTAACAACTAAGCTAGAGAAAAATATATTGATTATCATGTTACTTCAAATGTTTCCATTCGTTATGATGATATGAAATGAGATAATAGTAAAAACATGAAGCCGTTTGGAGCGTTTTGCTTTTCCAAAATATGATACATTCAAACGCGATCGCGATCAAAAATATGATACATTAAAACGCGATTGCGATCAAATATAAAACATTATGGTTAGGCCTACCATATACATAGCCTATCTACGTTTGAGCAGATATCCACAAACACAGTAACAGTAAACACGGGTCTAAATATTATAATATTCACCATATATCTAGCAACAGTTCAACTGCAATGTGAAATTTATGCAACAATAGCAAACTAATATGTAAGAATTTCTTACCTTATCTTTCTTGTCTTCAAATATCGTTCTTCTTCTTCTGATGTAAATCCAATGTAAGCTCAGGCACGTCTTTCAAACTCGACGAAAAGTGAAGTGTTTTGTTGTTGAGGTAATGAGGGCGATCGCGTTCCATGTGGAGATTTGCATGTGAATATCTTTTGCGCGAGTGGGCGTGGCCGAATTAAAAATAATTAGGAAGCGTTTGAGAAGCTGGAAATCTTGTTGGTTTTATACAAATTACTTAAACAGAGAATATTTGTTTTCGTTTTGAATCCGATCATTTAAAAGTACACACTTAAATGTTTATAAAGGTGTATGGCTCATAAATGTGTAACAAGTATTCGCTGAGTTTTGTTTCAGTTTATAGACGTGCTCAAGAAAAAAAAGTTCACCGCGACGGAGAGGCAGAACGCACACACTGTTTTTTTTCCTTATTTTACAAAAGCACAATGTTTTGATTTGATTGGAAGTGGACACATAGAAAAGTAGAAATACCACAGATTCTTTTTTTATATTTATTTTTTCTGTATGACCATAAATGACGGAGAAATTTAAGTTTAAAGTGCTACAATGTGGAGAAAATCCAGCAAAACGCGCCGGCGCGTTTGTCGACCTCAGAGGGTTAAGTTCAAAATGTTGACTATACCTATGATCGTTCAACAAATCAGATCCGAGGACTGGTTTGTAACGATAGATCTTAAGGATGCCTATTTTCATATTTCCATCATCCCACATCATAGGAAGTTTCTTAGATTTGCTTTTGGGGGAAAAGCTTATCAATACAGAGTTCTTCCTTTCGGCCTAGCCTTATCACCTCGCACCTTCACTAAATGTATGGATGCTTCCCTTGCTCCTTTGAGACTTCAGGGGATCCGTGTCTTGAATTATATAGATGACTGGCTCATCTTAGCTCAGTCAAAAGAACTGGCGATTCAACATCGAGATGTTGTTTTGCGTCATTTGAGGTGCTTGGGGTTGAGACTCAATGTGAAGAAGAGTTCCTTAACTCCTCTTCAGAGAACGACGTTCCTGGGAGTAGAGTGGGACTCAACCACGATGCGGGCACAATTGTCTCCTGCTCGTATTAATACCATTTTACACACAATGAAGAGTATTAGGCTAGGCCAGGCTATCACTGTCAAACATTTTCAAAGAGTGTTGGGTCTTATGGCTGCAGCTTCCACGGTAATACCCTTTGGTCTGCTCCATATGAGGGCCTTGCAGTGGTGGCTCAGGAACAAGGGATTTTCTCCTCTGGGAAACCCTTTTCGTACGATCAGAGTTACGCGCAGATGCCTTCGTTCTCTTGTCGTATGGAAGAAACCATGGTTCCTGTCTCAGGGCCCGGTTTTGGGAGCACCATGTGAGAGAAAAACTCTGACCACGGATGCGTCCCTCACGGGCTGGGGTGCGGTTATGGAAGGCCGTCACACCCGAGGTACTTGGAAGGGCCATCATCTCACATGGCATATCAATCGCTTGGAGATGTTGGCCGTATTTTTTGCCCTGAGGCACTTCCTTGTGGACCTCAGAGGCCATCATGTTCTTGTTAGGACAGACAATATGTCGGTGGTCTCTTATATCAACCGCCAAGGAGGTTTGAGATCTCGCCCTCTTTGTAGATTGGCTCATCAAATCCTTCTTTGGTCCCAGGACAAGATTCTCTCTGTCAGATCTATGTATATTCCTGGGGTTGAAAATATGGGAGCAGACATCCTGTCGAGGCAGGGGCTGAGGCCCGGGGAATGGCGGCTCCACCCTGAAGTGGTTGAGCTTATATGGAGAGAGTTTGGCCGGGCGGAGGTTGACCTGTTCGCTTCTCATGAGAACTCTCATTGCCCGCTCTGGTACTCTCTCTCACATCCAGCTCCTTTGGGCTTGGATGCCATGGTACAGATGTGGCCGAGGTCACGTCTGTACGCTTTTCCCCCGATCGCTCTGCTCCCTGGGGTTCTAGAAAGGGTCAGGAGGTACGGAGTGAGACTACTCCTTGTAGCTCCGTACTGGCCGGCCCGAATTTGGTTTTCGGACATTATTAGTCTCCTGGAGAGTCCTCCATGGAAGGTTCCTATTAGGAGAGATCTTCTGTCTCAGGCTGATGGTACATTATTTCATCCCCGACCAGAGTTATGGAGACTATGGGTCTGGCCCCTGAGGGGGTCCCACCTATAATTAGGTTGCCCTTTCCACCGAGGTGGTCAGGACATCCATACTAGAACCCCACTCTACTAGGAACTAAACAATTAAGTTAGGGAGGGCATTGAACCCAGTGTATTACTGCCCACTGGCTTCAGTACTGGTGTTCCATCCCGCTCTCTAACGGGATCTCCTGTTCATGCTTAGGGCCTCTGTGGCGGCCTCAGTGCCCTCCGCAAGCCTCTTAGGGTGTTCTCGAAAGGACGTTCCCACTGAAACTCCATGTTCCTGTAGATTGGAGGATGAATCCTGGTCATCCAGCCCATTGGCATCAGGCTGATGGGTGATCCCTGGCGCCCATCATGTCCTGTGGATGACGTATATGACTATGTACTAGTATATATGAATATATAGAAGAATCTATTGAGTCTGCTTCATGCTTGTCTTACTCCCTGTAAGAGAGGTGGTGCTGCCCCCTCTCACTTACTAGCGTAGGAGCCACTCTAAATCATTGTTGCCCCGGTACCGAGGTGCCGGTAGGCAATATCATGATTCTTCAGGTATTCCATCCTCCATCGCATGTGTCGGATGGTCAAAGTTTAGCCTTGGAGGTTCCTATGATAGGCCTCGGGCTGGGAGAAGTCAATCCATCTAGTAATGTATCAAGGGTAGGAGCTATTCCCCTTTATCAATTAGACAGTTGGTTATCTGAAGAAACCACTCATATTTAAAGTACAAGGTGCGCTCTTGCCTTCACCTCTTATTTATTAATTTCTACTGTCTGGGGTTTCCCTTTCCATGAGGTCAGTTGAGCCTCTGGCTCCTCACCTCCCCTTCTTACACCAAATCTTATAACAAACTAGTTTGGATCTGCCCTCTACTCATCCTATCGTCCTTGAGTGTACCAGATGCTTTGTACCAGGGCGTTTTTTCTCTCAGTGTGGCGGCGTGGGTATTCGTTCCCCAAAGTATCGAGTATCGATGCAGCGGGAGTTCCCTTTACGAAAGGGAACGTCTCGGGTTACGTATGTAACCCTCGTTCCCTGAGTAGGGAACGAGACGCTGCATCCCTCGGCCACACTTTTCGCGCCCCTGAGAACGACTTGCTTTGACCAATTAGAAGCTAACATTTCCTGGTTCCTGTGACCGTTTTATAGCTTCCGGATCACCGTCACATGCGACGTCACGGATGACGTAATGACGTTGCACCAATCCAGATTGGAATAGTTGTATAGTAGACTTCAGACGCTTCATGCCGAAGGCATTCCCCAAAGTATCGAGTATCGATGCAGCGTCTCGTTCCCTACTCAGGGAACGAGGGTTACATACGTAACCCGAGACGTTTTTGTGAATGTGGTTTGAACATTTGGTTTTGTGTTTAAGGTTTAGAGAAAGTGAGTGATGGTTTCAAGAAATGTGTTTTAGCAATTCAGGAAAACTGTAGTCTGTAGCAATTTACGGAATTACAGTAATGAGAAAAAAAAAGGTAGAAACTAAACTGTAATTCGAACAAATAATTGAGGGGCTAATCCTGCCTCTCTCTAGCATCAGGCCACAGGTTTTCATCAACATCAGTTCCCATCAAAACCCGTCTTCCTTGTTCCATTTCCAAAATTAGTCTTTCTGAGCTCTACCTATATATATATATATATATATATATATATATATATATATATGTGTGTGTGTGTGTGTGTATGTGTGTGTGTGTGTGTGTGTGTGTGTGTGTGTGTGTGTGTGTGTGTTTACTAACAAGTCTAAAACAAGACACCTGCTTAGCCTTTCAGCCGAAATGGCAGTCAGCAGTGTTTGAAAGGCACAAGGCTGAAATTTATTCTGTTTTGAATGTGTGGTTCACAGTTTTGACAGCAGTGTGTTAGCATTTGAACAAAGTGCTGTAAATCCACAGTGTTGTGCAGGTTGTGGTTAAAGTCATGGGATAAGTGTGTAGAGTTTTGAAAACTGTGTTCAAGCAATGAAAAACGAACTAGAGTTTGGTCCACATGAACTGCTGCTGTGCAGACTGTAGTTAGAGTTTTGCACATGTGACTCCAGTTGTGCCCACTGTCGTTTAGCAATCGAAAAAAACTGTAAGTGTCCAAAAACATTACATTCAATTTGCACTTAAGTAATTTTTTTCAAAGTATATTATTTTCATAATAAATTATTTAAAATCTGTATGTGATAAATAATCTAAAGTATGCTAAACTGTACTGCTTTTTCACAAGGTCTTAAAAAAGACAAAAAATACCATAAAAATAAATACGAGTATATTCCAATTTTGCTGAATTTGGGTCTGTTTCACCAGTCGGTGTCCACTTAAACACTTTCCAGTCGTTCAACATCCACATCCAGATTCAAAAATGGTGTGTGCCAAAACAGCATTGCTTCTTAAATGTAGAAACTGAATGTGAATGTATTCTAGAGTTTTGGACACAAACACGGACACGACACAAGCTTTGGAAGGGGGTGATTTTTAATGAATAACTTAAATATGCGTCTGTTCCAGTCTTGCAATATAGTGCAAATGGACTATTGTTGTCTATGATATTTGTGTGTGTGTGTGTGTGTGTGTGTGTGTGTGTGTGTGTGTGTGTGTGTGTGTGTGTGTGTGTGTTCTTTTGGAGCTTGACAGATGTGGCAACCATGAACTTTCATTACTGGATAATGGCTCATTCAGATTAAAAAGCTTTCATGTAAACACCTTAATCGGTCCAAGCTTGATCCGAATGAAATTTCGATCGGATTGGACCTGTAATAACCCGATCAATAGGAAAAAACTAAGCATGTAAGCGCTTGAAAAGGACTATCTTTTCAATGAGATTCAAAAATACCTTGTGTCATGAGTGCCCTGAAGTCTAAGTTTACCAGTGTCCTTTTATAATTAGCACTCTGCTTACATGTGGTTTATTTCTTCCGAACATGCAAATGTTTATTTACTGTACGTCTAGAATATTTACTATATATTTTCGTTTAAAAAGCTTTCCTGACCAGTGTTGGGGAAAGTTAATTTGCATTAAAATATTGTTACCTAAAAAGTAACTAATTATGTAACTTGGTTACTTTTATGGAAAGTAATCCATTATGTTACTTTTACTCTGCTGGCGAAGGCTCTTCCAGGCCTTGCAGGTGTTTTTTATGGAGAACTTCTTTTTGCAAGCGTTTACCGCAGTAATGCACTCAGCAACATGGCTTATATTACATACACCCTCATTTTCTTTTAAAAACACAGAATATTATTATATTCTGAGCACTTTGAATATTTCCCGACCCCTAGAGCGATGTATTACATACAAAAGTTAATACTCTTAACATTACGGGTTACATTACATACTGTACTAATCTTTTTACTGACAATTTAAAGTGTTTTTTTGCTACTTTTGTACTTTTTGTCTGTTCCCGCGCTGGCATGTCTACGTGACCATGTAATAGAGGAGAGAGAGAATTTTAACTCAGTAATTTAAAAATGTTAAAATCCCACCATAGTCAATCATTTTATCTCTTAAAACTCATCTTTGATCATCTTTGCCTTGCCTTGCCTAGTATGCGCGGTTCTATGAATATGCAAATGAGCCCCGCCTCCACTCACTCACTCAGCTCAGAGATCCATCAGCCTACATTCAAGGCAAAAACAACAATTGTGCTCGTAGTAGCTCTGGTGACATTATTGCTGTGGTTTTCTCTGGTTTTGACTTTGTTTGGGTTAGCGTTTTGTTCGAAAATACATGTAATATTTGTAATGTAAACAAATATGAGAAGCAGGATTCATATAAACAAAACTCAGAAATTTTAATCAGATTGGATTCATTTGAATTGATCTATTCAATGAAAAAGCAAAGTATTAATTTGTTCAGATAATATTATACAAATTTCTCCTCTCGTCTGCCACAAAAAAAAAAGTAAAAAAAGCCAGCATATGGGTTTGGACTGACATGAGGTCATAGTGACAGAATTGTTATTTTCAGGTGAACGATTGCTGTAAAGGCGGACGGTGAGCAGCCGCTCCTGGATAGGGGGAGATTAAAGAAGAGCCCTACATAGGGATGTTGATAAAAAAAAAGAGGTTGAGTGAAGCAGAGAGGGTTTACTTAAACACTCTGACTTGATACACAAAAAATGCTAAGGACCATTGCTGACATAGAAAGAGTGCAAAAGAAAGAGATATCAAGTGTAGTAATCAAAATGAAAAATGGGTCCTGGGCCACTTTAAGCAAGAGCTAATTTATCACCAGAAAGTACGGATAAGTAGCCGAGTTGTTGCCGTTCAGTAAGTACCCGTTCTGCACCAAATTATTCCAGCCCTGCTCGCATGCACCCATAAATCATACACTTCCACACATCTTTTCCCATTAGCAGCCACGCTAGGCATGGGCGCGTGCTCAGCTACCAAACGCAGGCTAATAGACTATAACTTTTAATTTTAAGAATGCCCTGAATGCCCCATAGCCGTCCTCACACCGTTCATTTGCCCCGCACACATGGGCACGAAGCCACTGCACACCATCCACTGTTTTCTGTGGATTGGCTCTTCGGGCGCCGGTATTCCTGGGTGGCTTTGTGCTTCGAGGGACGTTCGCCACACGCGTTTTGTCATTGGCGACTGCGGGGTCATTGGCTTCTGGCGAAACACAGAGGTCCCGTAGCTGCTTTAGCCAACAGAAAGAGAGTTGATTAAAACGCCACCTCAGAGGACTTGTAAGCCTTTGCTTTGGTAAAGAACAATGGCTCAATATTAAGTCAAATCCTCTCCTCGCAAATCTTGCTTCAATCCATCGGTTAGAATGCGCCATTAATATCTGTGAAAGTCAACACTTCATCAGATATTAGCATCACATTGTCAAGATGTTAAACAGCATAGAATAACAAAAAAATGTAAAATTTACTCGATGACCTTTCAGAAGGCTGTCAGTGTTTTACAAAGCTTCAGTAGACTATTGTTTAAGGAGCAAGAACATTTTGAGGAATTACTGTTTTCATTTTTAGCTCTTACTCCGGTACTATCTAGCAGGGTGTGAACACATGGTGCACAAACCAATGAGAAAGAAGAAGAGTCTGCAGGCGCCACATGAAAACAGCAATATGCGACAAAATAATTGCTATATATATTTTGGGCTAATGTATATATATATATTCCATTCTGCCATTCTTGATTGGAGAAGAATAAGGAATAAATTCATAAATTATATGTAATAGTCACATATAACATAATTAATAGTCACATGGCATGCACTTAAACATAAAATATTGTTTATATACAGTATATATATACTGTATATATATATATATATATATATATATATGTGTGTGTGTTGTATATGAGAATATATACAAGTTGTGCAGCCCTATATATAAATAATTTTAAAATAAAAAAACTATCAAAATAAAACATTTACTAAAAAAAAAAAGATCTATTGACCTGCGACCATAAACGAACATCAGAGACTTGTGAACATGCAAATATGTTGTTAAAGGTTCTGTATGTATTTTTTTGACTGTACTACAGCATATACATACTACAGTATATTTGCTGATATTTAGGAAAATGTTCTTTAGGAAAATCAATGCTACAGCCAGTCACTTTACACTGAAATGTGTGTTCCGTGTCAGAATGTCGACACCCCAGGGTGCCAGCTGGAAACCAGCAAACAAACTAGGCCAAAGATTATTTAGATTATCCCCGGACTAAAACACATCACCGTCCATCTAAAAAACTCTATGACCAGAGGCATATTGAAACATGATAAATCAACTCAATTGTCAATTTCACTCCTTCCTGTTGCGTGTCCTCAAACTGGCAGCCTGCGTGAGTGTCAAGTCTGAGGAGGAGAAACAACTGTAGTAACTAAAAGTAATGCGTTACAATATTGCGTTAATCACTAAAAAGTAACTTGCTGCGGTACTTAGTTACTTTTTATGGTACGTTACTTTTGCATGACTTTTTCCTAACATGGGTTGGGCTTGCTTGTTTATTTTTTAATAACAAAATCACAAAAGTTCTATTTTTGGCAAATGTAAAGGTCCTTTAACACCAAAAGTGAAAATGTAAAAGGAAATTGCCAGCTGTACAGTAGAGGGCTCAGCTCAAACACTCTTCTCAGCTGTGCTGCCGTTCTGGATCGCAGAAGAATAAGGTCAAGACTCTTACTTCAGCAATGAAAGCAAACAATGAAAGACAAATGTGAAGTTTATTTAAAGTAATTTTTTCTTATTAGTATGGTTGAATTGGATCATTGAAAGTCAGCAGCAAAGACATGGGTAATAAAGTGAGATTAAATACATAAAGTATATTTGTGTAATTCAAAGTTTAATTACAGGTTTGCTGGTCTTCACTGTCGGTTTCACTGTCTTTATTCATTGATGAATACTGAATCTGTTTTTTTTTTTTTGCAAGTCAGATGAATAAATGCATGCTCACATTTAGTCTAGTACTACAATAACCATCATGTTTACACAACGCTTCTGCACTTAAGATTTGCGTTACTTATTTGAAAAAGTAACCGAGATATTTTGTTGTAAATTTAAATGTAAAAGTAATCTGATTGCATAACTAAAGTTACTTGTAATGGGTTACTACCCCAACACTGCCGGTAAGCAGCCTTTTGAGGAAGACCTCATTGTTTATCATAAGAAAACCATTTGCTGCCACCAGATATTACTCAGCTAACACAAATATATTCTAAGAACATTTTGCTAACGTTCCCACCACGTTCTGAGAACGTTATTTCTGAATGTTCCATGAACATTGAAAAAGTCAATTTGTTTTATTTTTAAATCTTTTTTTAATTTTTATTATTATTTTCTTTTTTTTTCTTGGTTTATGAACATTAAGGGAACATTCCATTTCAGAATTTTGCGAACATTATGGGAATTTTACTTTTGAATGTTCTGATACGAGTAGTAACATTTAAAAAAACGTTTCAGAAAAAAAAAAGTTCCACGAACGATGAATAATATGGGTATTTTCCTTTTTTTTCATCTTTAAAATGCCTTAAAATGACCAGACTGTTTCTGTAAGAAGTTGTATGCATGGCAGGTAAATCTCTCCAGATGTTCCTTGTCTACACACACATCTGACTGGCTTCTCTTCATCCCCAGTGGAACAGCAGCGCTACTGAAACAATGGCAGCCAAAATAAATGGATCAAAGCTCTTCAGCGACTCTGGCAGTCCCTCGCAAGACAACAGGCTCGAGCTGCTCGCAGTCAAATGCTAAAGGGACCGGACGCATGATGGATGAAGTCTTTGACTTCCAGTAGAAGTGGCATGATGGCCTGGCATCGCTGCTCCTCGCATTGTGACCAAATGCTGTTATGTAGCTGTTTCATTGTGGTGACAGCATGAGCAATGCTTGGTTTTGTTCTTCCTACTGTTGCTATCCATCATTCGTGGAGTGCTGGGACGTTTTTCTGCAGCACACACACGCACACACACACACACACACACACGCACACACACACACACACACACACACACACGCGCACACACACACACACACACACCTTCATCTCCACACCGTTGAGAGGTCTTGTCATTACCGCTGCTTCACCTGCACGTGCACCATTAAATTAATCTCCTTGTTTGTCTCGTATTCCAAAATCCATCCCTATGCATCTGATTTTATGAGCCATCTGTGTGGACCGGAGGAACGGCAGAATGCATGAGAGACTTTTCAGCGAGCGGCTGCTTGTAATGAGAGGCGTTTTTTGCATGTGGCCTTCACACTATGTATGTGTGCGTGTAATACTGAGAACATATGACCATCAAACTGTAATGAATGCAGCTAACACGGGTCGGGAGTGAAATACTAACTTTTGATTTTTCTATATCATAAGCGAAAATGCTACATGACTCAATTAAATCGCAGCCAGTTGAAAGAATGGGATGTTAAAATACACAGCTATAGAAAAGTAAAGTGAACGTGCCATTTATTTAAAGTGCATTTTTATATCTGAGTGTCTATTTACACCAAGTGCAAATAGCAGAGGCTATTTACACTAACTCTGTCCACCACTGTCTGATTAAACCAGACAAAATTACAAGAGAAGCCTGTCTGATAACAGGAGCAGTGCCATGGAGTGCCACTTTGAGCACGCAAAATTTCTACGGATGCTGCAACGGTCGTGACATGACGTCACACACACAAATAATCCATTTATAAACACATTTATGATTTTAATAAATATAAACATACAATGAATATGTAATTATTGCATACTTTTCTATAAAATACTACAATACACTGAGGTACAATTAGTATCTGCCAGTGTAAATAGCATCTAACTACTATTTATACAAAAAAACGTTTTGTTGTTATTTACAATTAGCGCAAATAGCCTCAATGGGATGGTAGCCCCAATGGTATAAGTATTTTTTTTGTTTTTGTTGGTCCAAAATATAATACTTTTCAGTGTATGTGAAGTGGGATTGTGAATAAACCACAGACTATAAACAGATGGCCGACTTTCACCGTAGAAAAATAAAGACTAGTCTCGAGAGACTGGTTCCTTTACTAGTCTCAGCTGAAATAAAAACACATAAAATCCTGTGATTCCATTGAGTGTTTTAAATCTAGGTTGAAGACCCATCTCTTTTCTGCTGCTTTTAATTGTCCTTAGCTACATGTGGTTTATTTAGTGCTTTGTTTTCTTTTATGGTGTGTTTGTCTATATGTGTTGTAAGTTTGGGTCTGTAAAGTACTTTGTTCAACTAGCGTTGTTTTTAAACGTGCTTTAGAAATAAAATTTGATTGATTGATTAGTTGAACTAGTCTCGGGGTAAGACAGATCTGAGGATCGTCATTATCTCGAGGAAGGCTTCGGCGAAGAGGCCCAGAAGCCATTGGTGCCAGACCTGTGAAGGTAGTCCCCTTCGGAGGGAAGTGGTCAACTCCTCATTATACAGTAGCCATTTCCCGCGGCTCCCTCAGGGGACGTTCTGCTACCTCGCGTGCTTCAGGGCGTAGCGGTCTTCGATGAGCCCATATCTCAGTGTCCGCCCGGAAACATAGCAGCGCTGGGATGCTTTCCCCTGAGGGGCAACCCGCTCCGCATGATCAAGGTTACGCACAGGTGCTTTGTACTTTGGTAATGTGGAAGAAGTCTTGGTACTTGTCCTAGGCTCCTGTGCCGGGAGCTCCTTGTCATTGCGTAACGCTTAAGATGAATGCTTCCCATACAGGCTGGAGAGTGATCATGGATGGTCACTCAGTGTCTGTGGACAGGTCATCATCTTTCCTGACTCAATGGCTCAGGCTCTCTATCCCTGGGCACCAGATTCAGGGAGCAAGGTGTGTCGGATCAGGATTAGTATAGTGGATTTGTAAGCCTTTTAATACGGGTATCCCTACAAGAGGTGTGTGATGTGGAGGGCTGGTCCTCTCCGCACACATTGTCAGGTTTTACAACCTAGATTTGGGCTTCACCCCTGGGTCCCAGTTGCTTTGTCTTAGTTGTGCTCGCCTGATTTCACACAAGACAGGCACTGGTTAGTAAGGTGGCGTGGGTATTAACGTTCCCAAAGCGTCAATTCTCGACGCGTTGCAAGTTCCCTTGAAAGGGAACGTCTCGGTTATGACTGTAACCTTGGTTCCCTGAAAAGGGAACGAGACGCTGTGTCGCCCTGCCATACTCTTGGCATACCTGTGATCGATTTGCTTCGGCCTATCAGAAGCTGATATTGTCTGGTCTGTGTGCGCTTTATAGCTTCCTGGTTATGATGTCACCCGCCTACCATCACGCGATTGGACTGATTTCACACATGCTTCACGACGCAATCACGCAGAACATTCCCATAGTGTCGATTCTCGATGCTGCATCTCGTTCCCTTTTCAGGAAACCAAGGTTACAGTCGTAACTGAGATGTTTTTAGTAAAATGTTTCCGGATAAATTCAGAGCTGTTTTTTAATTCCAAACCCAACTGAAAATAAGCTATTTAGTTAATATTATAAATGAGTTAACATAAAAATTATAAATTTACCTAACGTAGCAAGACAATAACCTATATACAGTAAAATGGTCAGGCCTCTCATGCTCAGAGATCTCTACAAATCTCACATCAGATCAGACCGTGTGACATGAGATCAAGATGTTATTTCATACAGCAGCATATAAATGTACGACTCTCTCCTGTCACATAAAGAGTCAGTGTGATTTACAGTCAGTGATCAGGTGCCGGACGCCTCTGACAGCTTTGTAGACGCATCAGCACATCTTACACACTCCAGTGACAGTGAACAATGGACAGTTTAATAAAACAAAGAACATAAAGAATTTAAAAACATTGTTGTTATGTATTATGAAAAACTGCTGGGGAAAAAGGTATTTTTTCATAGGAATACCCAGCAACAAAAATATGTTGAAAGAACATTTTGTTTGTGAAAACATTATTTCTGAATGTTCTCTGAAACGGGTTTTTTTGAACATTAAGGTAACATTCCATTTTTATAATTTTGCAAACATTATGGGAACGTTACTTTTGAATGTTCTCTGAATGTTCTGAAACAAGTAGTAACATTTAAAAAAAAAGTTCCATGAATGATGTATAATGTTTTTGTGCTTATGTTTTGAGAACATTATCAAAGACCAGATAATTTTGAACGAACGTTCTAATAACGCTACTGGAAGAACGTTTGTTAATAATGTTTAGAGAACCTTGAGTTAAAGTTCGGAGAATGTTTCCTGTTAGCTGGTTTCAGTGGCCCATTTGAAAATTCTGTCATAATTTACTGACCCTTTAGTCAGTCCAAACCCGTACAATCTTCCTCTGCAGAAAACAGAACACTTCGGTTTATTTTGCATTATTACACGACTCTGTGGAATACTTGGCACAATTGACCAATCAGAATCATCCAGCGGAATGTGACTCCCCGATAACAACCGCTTAAAACTGATAACACGGGCTCATCCGGGTTACTGACGTCAGCAGCGCTGTACGCTTGCTAGGAACGTTTTGTCACATTTGCACCTAGCCACCATCCTCTTCACTACGTTTCCCAGCACTTTCCTCGGTTCCCACCTGCACATCATTCTCAATCAATCACACCTGCACCTCATCATCACCCCATCACCACCACTACAGAAGCACACACTTCACCACAGCTCACTGTCCGGACTCGTAAATGCCATGTGGACTATTTTCACTTTCACTTCCCACCATCTCCAGCGATTTCCTCACGATCACCCTTTGGACCCTCACTTACCTGCCTACCTCATCACTGCAACTTTATATTGTAAATAAATATTTACCAAAACTGAAAATGGAAGAGGTGAGTCTCCAGCCAAGATGGCGGCCATGACTGATTCTTCATCCCAGGATGGCCGCCATTCCGAAATCCTGTCCCGCAGAGACCGCCCTTCCAGAGCATCGTCCTGTCGAGACTGAGACTGCCGCCACCGCAGCCGCCGAGAAAGCACATTTCTCTCTCTCGACGGGGCTCTCCCCGTCTCCAGCGACTTCCTCACGATCACCCTTTGGACCCTCACTTACCTGCTTACCTCATCACTGCACCTTTGTATTGTAAATAAACACCCGGTCACCATCCATCTTCCTTTCTTGTGTCTATATCCGTAACACGTTTTTTCTTCAAGGAAGTTTTGTGTTTGGTGAGCTAATAAATATTAAAACTCCAATTAATATTTTGTCCACAGTTATTTTTGTCACCCAGGTATTACGGACTCACTCTCGTTTTATACAAACGCAGCTGCTACCATATATTGCAATGTTTGTTTTGTACACGGTAATGGATTATAAGATACAGGTACGATTTTAAAACAGTTTCATCTCAAATCAATATCTCTTATCCCCATAATTATGTGCTGAAATGCTGTGTAATCTCTTAAATGTCTGTCTAGTTTGAACTTGTCACTTGCTAGCAATTGCCCTCTATGGTTCACAGGTTCTAATGGTGGAATATTTTTTTCCCCATTTCATGCATGTTTATTTACTGTGACTTAAAAACAGTGAATTGAAAAACAGGTTCCTCAAGTGCATTTTTATTTTTATTTTAAAAATGTGATTTGTAGTTGTCTAAGTAGATAGTAATACATTCTGAGACAAAAAGGTTCGTAATAAGGTGTGCAGTTATTTTCAGGAAAGTAGTTCCGCCAGGTCTTGACCGCATTACAGCTCCACATCACTTCGCCAAATGATTTCAGTTATTTCAAATATCCTTACAGATTACAACAGCAGAAGAACCAAAACCCACAGCAACACTGACCAAGCAAATAAATAATGTAAACAGCATAAAAATGACAAATTATTTCCATGTTTTCCTCATTAAATACATTTTTTATTATTATTATCTATGAAAAGCATGGATAATAAAAAAAGCATATTTTTCTCTCTCTTCCATACAAACACACATACAGTACGGACACAAAGACGGAAACATTCACGTGCACAGAGACATGTCAGCGCTTCTTGGTATCAATGTAGTAACATTGCTGTTTTTGAAGCAGTTAAACTTACAGCTTCACTAGTAGACACACACAGGACACACAGACTGTGTGTACTTCAACAATCTGTCAATCTCTCTCCAATAACTGCATTAGTCTGCTATCAAAGACTCAAGTCTCCGTTACTAACTCTAAAATGACGTTTTGGAATTAGCAATGAAGGATTGGGATGAGATGCATAAGAAATTAGTCCTTCACACAAGGGCATTTTAAGGAGAAAAACCTACCAAATGTCTTGAAATAAAACATCTAAACAATGTCTTGAGGTGTGGAAATCATAATATAAGCAAAATAATTGACTCCAAGTCATTGAAATATTAAAAAAACAATGCACATCCGCTTGGCGTTGTGACCGCATTATCACCTCGGATGTGCAGTATTCTGTTCTGTCAGGCACTTCATATTAAATAAATAAGTTTTAATTAATTTCTAATTAATTAAAATCTGTTGATTCTAATCTATCATCATGTTGCCTTTGGCTTGCTCAGTTGGGGATATTTTGGGGATATTTAATTTTAATTTTATCAATCAATAAATTCCATTAGAAACAAACCTTGTTGTATTATTTTAATTTAATACTGTGAAGCTGCTTTGATACAATATGTATTGTGAAAAGCGCTATACAAATACACTTGACTTGACTTGACTTAATTTTACTTAAATGTAATGAATTAAACAACTTGTAAACATACTTTAGAAAATAGACCTGTTAAACTATTTAACAATTATTTAAGGCATTTCTCTAGCCTAGAAATCTAGACGCACCCTTGCGGCAGCAAAATGTATTTTGCAGCCAGGGTAGTCTAGCAACTCTCCATTGACTTTCGAGCTGGAAAAACCTAAATTAGGTAAGGCCAATCACATCGTGTACAGAGTAGGCGGGGCGGGCTTAACATAATGACGAAAGAGTTGCGACGGTTCCCTGCTACTTGAAAACAAAGAATGGCGGCTGCTGGAGAACAGTCTTTCGAATCGGCTTTGGCCGCGACTCTGGAGGACTTGGAGTTTTAACAGCACTTACTGTAAGTCATTCTTAAAAAAGGAAGATGTGTTCGTAGTTTTGCCGGCCAGATATGGCAAAAGTTGAATCTATCAACTAACGCTAGCTCCGCTGTTGGGAAATGCTTTGGTTGGTTGAAGCGCTGTCCTAACATCTTGATGTAGAGGTCTGGCTTGCCAGGCTAGCATTTCTCATTATTTAGAACCTTTCCCCAGAGTTCTATATAGAACTCCAGTGAACCTTTTATCTAAGAGTGATGTTGCCTTATTAACACTGCACTGTATTAATCCAATTACTGATTTACTGATTAATGATTAGATTAAGAACCTCATCTTTATCTAAACCAATGACACTCTCCAGACTCTTTATTTGTCTATGACATCACCTCCTCTGGTGACATCATCAGAAAATAATCTTTAAATGCCTGCTTTAAAAAAAAAAAAATTGCCAGGAAAATATCTTCATATCATGGAGTTTAATTCTCCAGCATGAGAATGGATGGTGCTGCTTAGTTTAAAATGCAAAGTGTGGCCATTATCTGTCCTGAGATTCAAGCGCATCCATCACGCTATGCTAATGTAGCCGGTTGGTTAAGATATTCCAATATAAGCCACCCTGGAGATGTAGTGAAATTAACACCGATAGAGAGGGGCGGCACCAACACAGAAGGGTCAAGAGATAGAACGAGACAGAGCAACAGGACGGAGAAATGATTAGCCCTACACACACACACACACACACACACACACACACAACAGTAGGCCACTCTATCCAATATATCGCAAGACAAATCCATAGAAATACAGATAATGTCCTGGCAGTAAATTACCAGTATGTTTTCTGTATGTTTACGGACATTTTCTTCAACCCTAATACACACAATGCAATGCATAATGCAGTATACAGGGAAAACACCTGTGAAAAATCAATACAGAAAATTGAGCCGTATTTTTACAGACTTTTCTAAAAGTGCACAAAATACACTTGGCTCTGAAAACATTTGAGGAAAAGACTCTTATTTTATAACTCAGTCCTGACTATATTGTATTGGTCACTCCAGGATCCTGCAAGAACGAATGCAAACTCAACTTTTCCCTGCAATTTTGTTTTACTTTTTGTGTGTGTTTTTCAAATGATTTCTCAAAGTTTAAATATGAATTAGCAGGTCTTACCACCTAAGATCACATGATAATTAACAGAAAATGTGTGACCATTTTACACTGTAAATAAATAAATAAACACTAAAATGTCTGATAAATAAACAGCAGCTGTGGTTGCCAGAACTTTGTGGTTGCAAAAATTTTGCAGCAATATATTGTAAAACAAATGCTCAGTAAAGTAAATTAAAATAAATATTTGATAAGTTTACACTACAGTGGGGAAATTACAATACGTTTTGTCCTAATTTCTTCACTTGTCACAAGATAAACCCTTGAGCTTTTATTTTGGTGGAAAATTGCAGTTTCTGTGAAAACTGGTTTACAAACGTGAAATGCTGTAATCATCTGCCCACAAAAATGTTGGAAATTATGTAAATGTGAAAATTAATTGTAACTCGTCTGGTGCCCACTGCATTCTTAACTCACAGCACATGAGCAGACGGAGTTCACTGCATTCATTCCAGAGTCTTGAGACGCTGCACTCATATTACTATAAATAAGAGAAAGTGCAATGCGCGATACGGCAGAATAAGCCCCTCCTTCTAAATA
Source organism: Scardinius erythrophthalmus (assembly GCF_964197995.2). NCBI lineage: Eukaryota > Metazoa > Chordata > Actinopteri > Cypriniformes > Leuciscidae > Scardinius > Scardinius erythrophthalmus. The sequence goes on along the minus strand of NC_138239.1, from coordinate 37,294,265 downwards.
AAAGAGCCATTGACAATGTGCCGTCAGACAAGACAGAGCAGATTACTTTTGCTTTGAAACAATGTCTCAGCTTTAACATTTTGCAAGAAATTCAAACAATAAATCAGTTGTGTGTCTCTTTAATGTGTGGTGACAGCAGATCATCTCTTCCTATAACAGAAAATAAACATCTTTCACGTTACTTTTTCAAGTTCCATCTTCAAGTTCGAGTCCACGTACGCTACTCTTTTAACTCTCCTGTCTGGTTTGTTTGTCGGACAAAATGGCAGATTCTGCGTTATGATTGGTCAGATTGGTGAATGGGTAAAGTCATTGCGTCATGTGCATCGGTTGGTCCCGCCTGAAAATGCTTTTTTTTTTTTTGTCCTGATTTGAGCATTTAGAAACAAAATGAATGAGACAGTTGTTGTCAAATTTCATTGGTGATCTCAAATATGAAATTGAATCTTAAACTTGATGAACAGCGTTGTTGAATTTGATGTTTCCCCATTCAAAGAGATAGGAGGTGACTGAAATAGCAGCCCGAGAGGCGCTTTAAAGATGGCTGCCGAGTGAAATGACGTGCCTTAAAGGGACTTTGATTAATTCACTGTGAACTGAGCCGCGGAAACACAACTTTAAGATGTTATGTTTAAAATATATTTTTATGTTCATTGTAAAACTGTGGCCAGTGGGAAATGAATGGGAAACACTGAATAATTTTTTACAATTTTTCTCATTTCAAAACCTTCTCTCAATACTCATAATTGACACAGCCTTTCCATAAAAGATCCATATCATCTGCATATTTATAATTTATAATTTATAATTTTCACTTTTACGCCATTCACTCCTAAAACCATTTTCACATGCACAAATCCAGTCATTTCAACAGGAATCCACTCGACTGGGAATTTCATGTGAGGGCAAATGTTTCCCACACACGGATTTTGCACGGGGTTCCAGTTATAGTCACACAAATTTGCAAGGTTGTTATAGTTAACTAACTTCAAATAAAATGGCAAAAAAGCAGTGAGCGCTGGTTTCTCCTCTGGTCTCTCACGTGACACGCTGCTCTCATTCATTCGTCCCTGGCCTCAGCTTCACTTGCCTGAGCTGCAAGGCAAGGCATTATTATCATTATATTAATGTGACATTAATTGCTTTTACTTTTTCACTCCATTAAATGTGCCCTATCTCTTTGGGAGGCAGGCCAGATGGTTTATCACTCGCCGATGTTGCTAGCGCCATTAATGTGTGAAGACACTGGCCTATAAAACGATTGTGCCAAAGTGTTGAAAACATTCACAGGACTAATTGAAAGCTAAATGTGAAGGTAAAGCGCAGAGCGTCTCGCTGTAAAGAGCCTGATTATTGAAGAGGAGGTGAACTAGCATGTGCAAATGACTGGAAGGAATAACAAGCAGCCAAAAGTGAGGTTTCTGTTAATCATCGACTAAATCTGGTGTTGTTCAAAACCTGTATGAAAACGTTATTTCTGAATGTTCTCTGAACATTTAAAACGTCCAAAACGTTTTTTTTTTTGGTTATGCAAGCATTAAGGGAACATTCCATTTTTAGTGTTTTGCAAACATTATGGGAACGTTACTTGAATGTTCTCTGATTGTTCTGAAACAACAATTAGTAACATTTAACAAACGTTAGACAAACATTTAACTAAAACACTTCAGAAAAAAAAGTTCCATTAACGATGTAGCCTATAAATGTTTTTTTTTTTTTTTTTTTTTACTTTTTGAGAACATTATTAAAGACCAGATAACTTTGAATGAATGTTTTATTAATGTTAGTAGAAGAACGTTTGTTCATAACTGTGAGAGAAAGTTCAAGTTCTGAGAACGTTCCCTGTTAGTTGGGGTGATATATTTTATGCCTAGCTTATGATTTTTTTTGGTCCTTTTAAAGCTCAACAGACATAATGGCAAATTAATAACATGGGCTGCTTTAAAAAAAATATCACTTTAATGTGAAACTCAGCATGTTTTCTGTATTGGATCAGTTCTAAACATTATTATTTGTTGTTTTGTGGTTATCATTTTATCATTCCTGTAGTTTCATTCAAAACTGTCATAGTCATCCTCACTTATTACAGTCATCTGAGACAAAGCCTCCATCTCATGACCGTTAATGCCACGACACACGCATAAAATCACCAGAGAACCGCTTCTTTACGTGTAGAAGCTCTGCTGGACGTATATGAAATACATGTTTGATTTTAATGTTTCTGGCATAAAAAAAATCAGTGAGGGATCTCATAATTACAACAGTTTTAATGATTGCATTGTCTACAGTAATTTCTTGTCTTCATTAATTTCTAATGAGTATTATGTGCGGGACCAGCACATTAAAATGTTAAAGAGATCAAGCTGCATTGTAAAATATCATTAATTAAGCAATTAATCAACTGCAAATAACCGACTGAACTTTTACAGCACTAAGTTACATATATTTACAACCAAATTACTAATTTAATTTAGTGCCGCTTAAAAATGGATGTCTTGTAATCAGGAACACAACTTTAAACTATTTCTCTTACTTTATTATGGAGCACATTATTGGGAAAATAAGAACGTAAAGGGGAATTCAGTGTTTCATATGCAGAACTTTTGCATTTGTCTCACACATAAACACTACATAGTGATAACTTCAACAGATTGAGACAGATGTGTCATAAACACATATCATCTCTAAGCACATAAATGCTTCCCAGCTTGAATGGGAATGCATTTTTAGATATTCAGAAATAATAAATTAATGTATGTATACCTTGGTACTTGTCTCCGCTTGCTTGTAATCATTGTGAACAAACACACTGAACAAAAAGTCTCTAAAGAGGAACTAAACATCTGAGGAGACTCCAGCACTAACCTAAAGTGCTGATTAATCTAGTGTCGAAGATTTTTCCTGAAGTTTCTGAGCTCGATTTAATAACAACAAATGCACTGGAATCATTGAGAGGCTTCTTTGTTTCAGTAATGACAGCCTAAGCGAAAGTCCATATCAACACTTCAAACACCTTTAACTATCAATCGGCCTGTGCAAACAGGCATATTGCTTGAGTGTGTTAGAGCCGGACATCATACATCAGCACATCCCTCACAATGTAACGCAATGATCATTTCATGATAAACTGATAATTTGCCAGTGCATTAACAACAAATGCACTGGCTAGATCAAAGCAGCACCTTTTTGTACATTTTTGTGGGTTTATCCCAGCTAACAGCGAATGTTCTCAGAACTTTCTGGCAAGGTTCTTTCAAAGTTATGAACAAACGTTCTTTCAGTAACTTTAATGTTCTCAAAACATTATTACAAAAACATTTATACATCGTCCATGGAATTCGTTTTTTTCTGAAAGATTTTAGTTGGATGTTCATCTTGCATGTTTTTAAATGTCACTACTTGTTTCAGAACGTTCAGAGAACATTCAAAAGTAATGTTCCCATAATATTTGAAGAATTATAAAATCCCTTAAAGGAGAACTCCGGTCAATTTTAACATTGACTGTCGAGTTCACGCGCGTGATCATAGGTACTAAACCAATGCGTGTGAACTCGACAATCGATTACTTTGGACTTCAACTGAAAACAGGATGTAAATACAGGTATGTGCGCTGGCTGAAATAACATCATTTTTATCCCTATCTTTCACATCTACTGCAGTCAGATTCACCCGTGATCACTCTGAAGGAATCACTCACATTGGCTGTGCACTTGTAATGACACATCAAGGATGTTAAGAGGCTAAAAGCAGGTTTAAAACTTGCCCCATTTAAGTCAACAGGGTGCACATTTTAAAAAGAGGATAACACGGTGTAGGCAACACCGATTTTTGTCGTTGTTCTCGGTATTGACAGCACTCCAAATGTACAAAAAAATGTTAAAACTGACCGGAGTTCTCCTTTAATGTTTCCATAACTAAAAACGTTTTTAGCTTAACTAATGATTTCGGACACTGCAATGATGTTTCTAATGTATTTCATTTCGTCTGTGCATTTTTATTTCATATAGGCGTAATTATCAGTTTATCATGAAATGATCATTGCGTTACATTGTGAGGGATGTGCTGATGTATGATGTCCGGCTCTAACACACTCAAGCAATATGCCTGTTTGCACAGGCCGATTGATAGTTAAAGGTGTTTGAAGTGTTGATATGGACTTTCGCTTAGGCTGTCATTACTGAAACAAAGAAGCCTCTCAATGATCAACCACTCATCGACTCGACTATCCCCGCCATCACCGTCCACCATATAGACACACATTGACCGACGGGTGAGTGAGAAGGATGTTGTACATGGACTCTCTCTCTGTGTGTGTGTGTGTGTGTGCACGCTGTATGTATAAAGGTAATTCATGCAGGAACATATGATGATGCACAACTCTCTCCAATCCATGACAAACACTAAACAAACTGTTTTGTTCAGTGACTGATGGCTTGTCAAAACGCTGGACCGTCTTGCTGAATGTAAAGTGTCTATTTGAGCTAGAATAGAAAAATCAAGGTTTGGAATATTAAGGTTTGTTCACAACGTACACTGAAAAAACACTGGCGACACTATGGGGAACGCTTCCAGTGTGACACCGTCTGAAACTAGTCCAATCCTGATTGGCATTGCATCGTGACGTAGCATGTGATGGAGCACCACGGAAGCTGGCACACAACAGCATCAGCTTCTGATAGGCTGAAGCAAGCCGCTCTCAGGCATTCAGGAGGTGTGACAAGGGGACGCAGCATCTCGGTACATTTGTTGCATTTTACCTGAGACGTTCTCTTTCGAGGGAAGTCACGCTGCATCGAATGACGACACTTTGGGGAACGAAATGCCCACTGCGCCACACTGAGTAATGCCTTCCCTTGTGTGAAACCTGTCTGGGCAGAACTCAAGAGTACTCAAGAACCCGTGCAATCTCATAAATGTGTGTGGGGAGGCCCAACCCACAGCATCACAGACCTCTTGGAGGGAAACCCCCGCCCTGATCAGCAGAGGCGAAGGCATGTCACACCCCTCATACGCTGTAAAGATTGCCTCAACAATCCATTTGCTGATAGTCTGCTTCTTGGAAGACAAAAAACACACTAACAGCTGGGCAGACTTCCTCTATGGGGAGGACCTATGCATATAGGCCTCCAGAGCAAAGGTAAGCTGGCACACAAGCTGTAGCTTCTCTTGATATGCCGACACATGCGGTGGAGGACGTAAGGCCTGGAGAACAATAGGCCATGACACATTGTAGGTATAGGCACCTTGGGCACATAACCCGGTCTAGGGGAAAGAATGGCTTTGGCTCTCCCAGGAGTGAACTCCAAACAGTAAGGAGAGACGGACAGGTCTTGTAAGTCCCCCACTCTCTTAAAGGCAGGGTGGGTAGGATTTTTCAAAAAAAAAAAAAAACATTCCAAATTTGTTTAAACTGTCTTTATATACCTATACATAATTAAAATGTAAGTACTCTGAAAAAGAGAGTATAAAAATCGAGTGTCTATAGACCGCTCACGACCGTTGTAAACACAGCTCATTATTTCCATTCACTCCACCCCCTCCCTTCTGGGCTCCTTCCAAAGCCACGCCCCCAAAACACATGAACTCGGGACGCCAAACGCTCGGGCTCAGCTGGAAGACGCATTTATTTACCTGAGACGAGTGGAGAGGAAGGAGCGCAGTGCATGCAGTGACATCATGTCAGAATCACATGTAATAAAATACCTAACTTTATCACTATAAATATAAACAAATAAGATGGCTTTTAGTACTCACTATCAAGCTAGCATATCGATACTGGTAAAGTTTAAAATATATTTTGTTTGATTCGTGAGTGACAGTCGCCCAAACCAATCAATTGTTTCGTCCCGAATGGAAATAATGAGCTGTGTTTATTGCAGATTAAAAGGTCTACATACACTCGATTTTTATACTCTCTTTTTCAGAGCACTTACATTTTAATTATGTATTGGTATATAAAGACAGTTTAAACAAATTTAAAAAAAAGTTTTTTATAAAAATCCTACCTACCCTACCTTTAAGGGATGTTATTGCCAGAAAGAAAGCCACCTTTAGTGTAAGGAACTTCTCTTACACAGTCTCAATGGGTTTGAACCAAGTTGGAACCTTGACATGAGCCACATTGCCTCATCCTCAGAAGACCACAAATAAAACTAACAACCAAGTGGTGTCTCACCAATGATCCCGTGGAAGGAAGGCAAACCATTAGTGTGGACAGGGAAAGACCCCCAGAGAAAGAACTGTTGAAGGAACTCCAGCACTGAAGCCACAGGGCAATTAACTGGATCCAACTGACGCTCTCTGCACCATAAAGTGAATATTCTCCACATTAAGGTGTATAGTTTCCTCATGGAGGGAGCTCCAGAGTTTAGGATGGTCTCAACAACCTCAGTTGAGAGATCAAATCCTAGGAGCTGGTCCCCATCAGTGTCACAGTGTCTGGTTGTGTTCCCCAGGTCTCCACTAGATGTCCTCCTTACCTTCACGGTGTCTTGCACTTAGAACTTCATCTCCCACAATTCTGTCTGTGAATTACACCCAGGTGTCTGTAGTTTGTAATCACCAGCTGTCTGTCGTTATCCCCTTGTCATTCATGTATTTAAAGCCCTGTTTGTCTTGTGTTCTTTGTGGATCAATGTTTTATGTCACGCCGCTTCTGTTCCCGTGTTTCCTGCCTAGCCTGTTCACTGTTTTGTATTGAGTCCTGGATATTGAACCCTGCCTGTCTTGACTTCGCTTTTGGATTACCCTAATAAAACTCATCTTACTGCACTTTGGATTTCACCTGCTTTCATCCGTGTGCGGTTCGTGACAGATTGATCCACCAAGAAAATCCAAGCAGTATGAGTTCCCGTCGCTATTTCTCCACTGCAAGAGGTGAGCGGAGACAACCACCACCAGATCCGTCTTTCAGTGAGTCCCAACCCAGGATGAACATTTTTGAGTGTTTTGCTCTGTGGGCTCAGAGAACAGACGAAAGATTCATCATCAAGCCCCCTGAGCCTCAGCCCACAGAGAGTTTTGTGTCGGATCACGCACCCCGTCATGATGAGTCCTTCAAGGGGACCCGCTTGGCCAAATTCCGTGGAACTCGGGGAGGTCGTAGAGGAGGCGGGGAGGGTCGGGAGGAGGTCCAGTCCCATTACTCGGTCTGGCCATCTTTCGATGCCGAAATTCCTCCGCCACGGGCTCCACCCAGTCAAGAGTCGTCCACTCGCCATCAGAGACGGCGGAGGAGGAGGAAGTTTCCCGATCCTGACCTCGATCTCGAGACGGTGTCCGTGACCCCGAAGCCCGTGCAACCAGACAAGGTTCCGAAGCCCGTGCACGTGCGGCCGGCTGTCATCTCTAAGACCGTGCACGTGCAGCCGGCTGTTAGTCCGGAGCCAGAGTTTGTTCCTGAGCCGGAGCCAGTGTCTGTTCCTGAGCCGGAGCCAGTGTCTGTTCCTGAGCCGGAGCCAGTGTCTGTTACTGAGCCGGAGCCAGTGTCTGTTCCTGAGCCGGAGCCAGTGTCTGTTCCTGAGCCGGAGCCAGTGTCTGTTCCTGAGCCGGAGCCAGTGTCTGTTCCTGAGCCGGAGCCAGTGTCTGTTCCTGAGCCGGAGCCAGTGTCTGTTCCTGAGCCGGAGCCAGTGTCTGTTCCTGAGCCGGAGCCAGTGTCTGTTCCTGAGCCGGAGCCAGTGTCTGTTCCTGAGCCGGAGCCAGCGTCTGTTCCTGAGCCCTCAGTGACCGCGACACTGGCTATTATGGCCACAGCCATGGTGTGTGTGTGGGCTTCGCACACATTTGAACCGGTGGTGCTAGTTCCAGTGCCCGAGCCAGTTCCAGTGCCCGAGCCGGTGGTGCCAGTTCCAGTGCCCGAGCCGGTGGTGCCAGTTCCAGTGCCCGAGCCGGTGGTGCCAGTTCCAGTGCCCGAGCCGGTGGTGCCAGTTCCAGTGCCCGAGCCAGTTCCAGTGCCCGAGCCGGTGGTGCCAGTTCCAGTACCCGAGCCGGTGGTGCCAGTTCCACTGCCCGAGTCGGTGGTGCCAGTTCCAGTGCCCAAGTCGGTGGTGCCAGTTCCAGTGCCCGAGTCGGTGGTGCCAGTTCCAGTGCCCGAGCCGGTGGTGCCAGTTCCAGTGCCCGAGCCAGTTCCAGTACCCGAGCCAGTGGTGCCAGTTCCAGTGCCCGAGTCGGTGGTGCGAGTTCCAGTGCCTGAGCCGGTGGTGTCTGAGCCGGTGGTGTCTGAGCCGGTGGTGTCTGAGCCGGTGGTGTCTGAGCCGGTGGTGTCTGAGCCGGTGGTGTCTGAGCCGGTGGTGTCTGTTCCTGGGCCGGTGGTGTCTGTTCCTGAGCCGGTGGTGTCTGTTCCTGAGCCGGTGGTGTCTGTTCCTGAGCCGGTGGTGTCTGTTCCTGAGCCGGTGGTGTCTGAGCCGGTGGTGTCTGTTCCTGGGGCGGTGGAATCTGTTCCTGAGCCGGTGATGTCTGAGCCGGTGGTGTCTGTTCCTGAGCCGGTGCCTGTTCCCTGGACGCCCGAGGGAAAGTCTCCGCCCTGGACGCCCGAGGGAAAGTCTCCGCCTTGGCCGCCCGAGGGAGAGTCTCCGCCCTGGCCGCCCGAGGGAAAGTCTCCGCCCTGGCCGCCCGAGGGAAAGTCTCCGCCCTGGCCGCCCGATGGACTGTCTGCTCCGCCCTGGCCGCCCGATGGACTGTCTGCTCCGCCCTGGCCGCCCGAGGGAAGGTCTGCTCCGCCCTGGCCGCCCGAGGGAAAGTCTGCTCCGCCCTGGCCGCCCGATGGACTGTCTGCTCCGCCCTGGCCGCCCGATGGACTGTCTTCTCCGCCCTGGCCGCCAGATGAACTGTCACTCCCTGTCCCCGTTTCCCTTCATGGACCTGGCCCCCCGTCCCTCCCCCTGATCCTCCACCGTGTCACCTCCCTCCTGAACTTTTGTCTTGTTCCATGTTATGTCTTGGAGTGTCTGGGAGCCACTCCGTAGAAGGGGGGTCATGTCACAGTGTCTGGTTGTGTTCCCCAGGTCTCCACTAGATGTCCTCCTTACCTTCACGGTGTCTTGCACTTAGAACTTCATCTCCCACAATTCTGTCTGTGAATTACACCCAGGTGTCTGTAGTTTGTAATCACCAGCTGTCTGTCGTTATCCCCTTGTCATTCATGTATTTAAAGCCCTGTTTGTCTTGTGTTCTTTGTGGATCAATGTTTTATGTCACGCCGCTTCTGTTCCCGTGTTTCCTGCCTAGCCTGTTCACTGTTTTGTATTGAGTCCTGGATATTGAACCCTGCCTGTCTTGACTTCGCTTTTGGATTACCCTAATAAAACTCATCTTACTGCACTTTGGATTTCACCTGCTTTCATCCGTGTGCGGTTCGTGACAATCAGGGGCCAAACACATAGCTTCCACAGCTCTGGCCGGAGGTGACGTTTTAAGCCCCCTGACTTGCGACAGAAGGTCCATCCTGACTGGAATCTCCCATAAAGCACCTACTCGGAGTGCTATGATGTCCGTGAACCACACTTGGGCTGGCTAGAATGGGGCTACCAAGAGTAGACTGACCCTGTCCCGGTGGACCCTCAAGAAAGTGGGGAACCTCTCTAGAACTCCCAGAAGTAGAGCAATCGGGGGAAAAGTGTACAAGCATCAACTCGGCCATGTCTGTACCATGGGATCCAGCTCCAGCAGAGCTGTATGTGTACGGGAGAACCACAGCGGACAGTGGGTTGTCTCTCAAGATGCAAACAGATCCACTTCCGCTTGGCCAAACTTCCTCCATGTTAACTCCACCGTCTCATTGTGGAGTCTTCATTCCCCGGGGCCTCAGTCCCAGCCTTCACAGGAAGTCTGTCATGAGTGCGTGGCCTCAGGCCCCACTGGTAATTTATGTAAGAGACCACCGACATATTGTCTTTTCAAACCAGAACATGATGGCCTCTGAGGTCTGTGAGGAAGTACCTCAGATCATGAAATACAGCCAACATCTACAGGCAATTTATGTGCCATGAGAGATGATGCCCTCTCCACAGACCCCATGCTGAGCAGCCATCCATGACCACACCCTAGCCTGTGAGGGATGCATCCGTTGTCATGATTTTCCAATGTCACTACGCTCCCAGCATAGGGCCTCGGGACAGGAACCAAGGTGTCTTCCATGTAACCAGGGAACAAAGGCATCTAAGCGTATACCTGATCATACCTGATTCCCCTCAGGGAAAACCCCTTGGTCCTGAGCCACCACTGCAGGGGTCCAGCAGCTGCCATGAGCCCCAGCAAATTTTTGAAAATGTCTTACAGTGATGGTCTGGACTAGCATGATTCTGGTTATTGTCGACATATTGAGACATATGGAAGACAAGCGTTTTTGGCATTTAGCCTCAGCCCCAAGCGAGGAAACAACATCGATACGTGTGCTTCTGCCACATCTGAGGCCTGTGTCTGGTGTCAGGACCTCTTTCCCAAAGCCGCCTTCGAGAGAATAACGGTCCTCAGACGTAGATTTTATTTTGTTAGTTTTGATGTTAATTTTAGTTTAATTTTTAGTAATTTCATTATGTGCGATTTAGTAATTTCCATTACCTCATTTTGTTTTTAAAAATAATAATAATGCTATTTAGGTTACATTTATATTTATTTCAGTTTTAGTTGTATTTATTTCCAGTTAATATTTTTGTGCTTCAATCTCAACTAATTGTTGTTTAGTTTAAAGTGCCCCTATTATGGATTTTTGAAAATTACCTTTCATGTAGTGTGTAATATAGTTCTAAGTGAATGAAAACATCCTGCAAAGTTTTAAATCTGAAAGTGCACCGTACATAAAGTTATTGTCTCCCAAAAGTAAGAGTCGACTCTGAGTTAATTAAATTAATCGTTATTCAAACGAGTCCTAAGACGGTTCATTGTGACGTCAAGATGAAACATTAGCATATTGCCCGCCGACTTATCGCACATGCAAGACACCAAGGAGAACTTGAACCCCCTGAACCATGACACTGCAGCTGATTCCTATGGATACCGGAGAGCATCATGTCGAGAAGACGCTGTGCTCTACAATGTGAAGGTAAAGCCAGTTTTTTCTACTGCCCAAGGACAAGCATGTAGTCAGACGTACCGACTGATTGGGATCATGCTTAGGGAGCTTAGGGATCAAAAATGAGCCAATGCACATTGGCGTGCGAGATTTGCATCTCGCGCTCCGCAGCTCGGGTATAAACACGGAAGCGTTTGACTTATATTACGTTATTACTTTAAAAATATTATGTTATTAGTATATATATATAAATATATAATATTTCAGCTTTATTTCAATAACAGAAATGTTTTTAATACTTTTAACACAGCGTGTCTGTGTCATTAAACCGGATTTGGTATTATTCAGGCAAGTGAATATCTTTCATGAGCTTTAACTAAGTTATTTCGCAAAATTCTCTGTTGACCTGAAAATATGAGCAAGTGCTTGTTGCCGCAACACTGACATTGCAACATGTATTTGTACTGTTATGTTGTCTGACACATTTCAGAACCCAAAAATGTGCAGAATGTTTCAGGCCGTCATCGTTCTCTGCTCACAGGAAAGAGACCTGAAAGTAAACAGTGGGACACACACAAAGGTGAGGTGATTACCAGTGTCAGGCCAGGAACAAGTTTTCCCCTGGCAGCCTCCTCTGTTCTGTATGGAGAGAAAAACTCCTCAAGAATCCCAGCTGTGGCTTTCTCTTCTTTGCCCTATATACAGTGGCTATAACATTTACTCTGTTTGTTATCAGCACAGAGGCAAAAGAAAAATTGTAATGATATTTAGCCAGCTGTTGTATGACTGATGAGAGGAGCTAGACTCTCTCTCATGAGTGGTGCCTGTGTGTGTAAAACCTGCTGCAAAGGTCATACGGTGAATTGGGTGGTTGCTAGGGAGTCCTGGGTGGTTTCTAGGGTGATCTGGGTGGTTTCTTTTGTGTTCTGGAGTTTTATAGGGTGATCTTGTGTTTGGTAGGGTGTTTTGGGTGGTTGATACTAGAGTTATATGGGTATTAGATAGGATGTTCTGGTGGATTCTAGGGTGTTCTGGTGTTTCTAGAGTGATGTTGTTGTTGCCAGGGTGTTCTTGGTGGTTCCTAGTGAGATCTAGGTAGTTGATAGGGTGTTTTGTGTGGTTTCTGTGGTGATCTGGATAGTTGATAGGGTGTTTTGGGTGGTTTCTAGGGTGATCTGGGTAGTTGATAGGGTGTTTTGTGTGGTTACTGTGGTGATCTGGATAGTTGCTAGGGTGTTTTGGGTGGTTTCTAGGGTGATCTGGGTAGTTGATACGGTGTTCTGTGTTTCTAGGGTGATCTGAGTAGTTGATAAGGTGTTCTGGGTGGTTTCCAGGGTGTGTGTTCTGGTATGTCTAGGGTGATCTTGTTGTTGCTAGGGTGTTTTGGGTGGTTTCTATGGTGATGTGGGTGGTTTTTAGGGTCTTCTGGTGTTTCTAGTGTGATCTTGTTGCTAGGGTGTTTTTGGTGGTTTCAGTGGTAATCTGGGTAGTTGAGAGGGTGTTCTGGTGGTTTCTATGGTGATATGGGTGGTTGCTAAAGTAATCTGGGTAGTTGATAGGGTATTCTAGTGGTTTATATAGTGATCTTGGTAGTTGATATGTTGTTTTGGGTGGTTGCTAGGGTCATTTGGATAAATTCTGGTGGTTTCTAGGGTGATCTAGGTAGTTGATAGGGCTTTCTGGTGTTTCTGGGGTGATGTGGGTGGTTAATAGGGTGTTCTGGTGTTTCTAGGGTTATTTGGGTAGTTGACAGGGTATTCTAGTGATTTCTAGGGTGATGTGGGTGGTTTCTAGGGTGATCTGTTGGTTTCTAGGATATCCTGGTTGGTTGCTAGGGTGTTTTGTAGATTTTAGGATGTTTTGAGTGGTGTTTTTAAGGTGATTTTGCTGGTTGCTATTGTGATCTGGGTAGTTTTAAGGTGTTTTCTTATGAAAATAATCCTGCAGTCTTTGTTATATTGTAACATCCCGAGGTTATTATGAAGTATGTCTACAATTTGAGGCCCTCCACTCGGTACAGAGCGTTCCTCCCAGAGTTCCTCTCAATGGGGCATCTCATCTCATCTTCCGCTGTGTGAATGCTGATGTCATGGATTCCTGGTGACTGAGGTAGATAAAGCGTAACGCTCTGTCATTTGTAACTCTCGACAGCTGTCCGCTCTTCTCACTATCTCCCAGGGTGAGCTTTAGTGGGCTTTAATTGGAGGGTTAAGAAGAAATCGACAAAGTTAAAGCGAGACGTAGCCTGACAAATGAAGTGGGCAAAGTGGTGTGGAGCTGCTGGCTACAATTACTTCTTGGGCAGCGTAATGTGATGGAGCGTTCTCCACATATCCCAGAGTTCAACATGCACCAATGCTAGTGACAATCAAAGGAGCTGTGAGAACTAAAGATCAAATGAGCTGCAGTTTTGAAATGTTATACTCCTAGTGGGCATGTTCTCATTGGTTGGTTGCTCTGTGAGATTATATGAGATTATAGTGCCTTCAGATGTGGTCAGTATTGAATTAGCCACTCCACAGGAGGTTTAGATTAAAGTATAACAATCAGATCAGAAGTTTTGACTAATTATACCTATTTATTCCCTGATATAGAATCAATTCTTCATTAGTTTAACCAAGTTCAACACTGTCAAATTACATTTGCAAGTATAAGTACAAAACACTGCATTGATTACTTTCACAATTATAGACAAACACAATCTGACTGAACAAACACACAAAAATATACTTTTCACATCGAATGCATTGAGTTGAACTTAGTAACTTGTAGATCATCCTTTATCAGAAAAACCCCACCAAATTGTTCCTGTAGCTGCTTATAAGACTTATGATCAATTTTGGACCATTCCTCCACACTAGAGATGCACCGATGTATTGGCCAACAGTTGGTATCGGCCGATAAAAGCAATTATTTTCACTATCAGCCATCGGCCGATTGTTTAAAAACAGCCGATGATCAGTGCCGATTATATCCTGTCAATCAAAAGGGTGCGGTATAACATGACCGACTGCAACTCACACTGTGTGTGAAGAAAATCTCTCATGTTGAGTTAGTTGTGTGTGACAATAAAGCGTTAACAGCAAAAAACAGCTACATAAAAGCAGGCTTTATTTGACCCTATAAATCACCCGTAGTTTAAGCCAGGGTTGCCAGATCTGCAGTTTTTTCCTGTACAAAACATTATTTGTAGCGTGCCTCTCACCCAATAATCGAAAATAGCTCTGTGCTTTGATAATTCTAAAAAGAAACAAAGTGTCATCTTTCAAATTCTGTCCATTTTTATCACGAAATTTAAACAATAAATGTTGTTTTAACGCTCTTACTGTGTGTCTAAATGTGATGTGACAGTGCCTCAGTTCAAGCAGCAGCGCGAGTCTATTCTTTCACTTCAATACAAATAATATCTAGAAAAACATGCATGAATATCAGAAGGTAAGTTGAAAGTTACAGTTCAACTTACCGAAATCCGCATCATGTCTCATATAATCACTCAATCAGTGTTTCAACTGTGGAAAGATGTCAATAAAACCTGCTTGTGAAGCTTGAAACTTGCTTGTGAACAATATCACAATATGTTGCATTTACCTCAGGGAAGTCATGCGTTTGTAAGTTAGCTTTAAAAAACAAAAAACAAAAAACTAGAGAGGAGCTTATTTACTGTTAATTATATATGTACTGTATGTTTGAATAAATTTGCCATGAAGGCAAGTGCTTATAAAAACTACCTTATTACGTGTATCTGAATTGTATACAAACATTTTTCAGAAAAAAATTTTATCCATAAGAAATAACTATGAAATAACTAAATAACTATCGGTATCGGCATCGGCCAATATCATTCTGAATAATCAGCTATCGGTATCGGCTGAGAAAATTCATATCGGTGCATCTCTACTCTACACAAATCTGTTTGAGTTCATCAATATGTTTGGGGTGTCTTCATAGCACAGCCCTCTTTATTTAATTCCACAGCATTGGCATTGACTTAGTTGGCTTAAAGTGACTTAAAGGAAAACACATATTTTCTACTTTTTTTCCCCTTCATTGTTTTGTTGTATCACCCAACCTCTCTAAAGTTTGAAGTCATGATCTGTTGTCCTGACATTCATCTGTAAAATGTTTTGATATACTTTTGAATTCATTCTTCCTTCAATGATTTGGAAGTGTCCACAGAATATTTTCCCAGGGGACCATCCAGGTGGTTTTGGGCAAACTTGAGACATGTCTCAAAATTTGTTTAGACAGCAGTGATTGATTTTGGGATTTAAGCAGCCGCTGCTCGTCTGGTGTCCTAATTAGAGCACACATGTTTGTAATTTGAGTTCGTCACCTTGTGTATTTAAGTTCCTCTGTTTCTCATGGTCATTGTCCTGTATTGTTTGTGCGCCTCTTGAGATCAGGGAAGAGAGGTTTTACTCACACAGTGACTACTAGCTGGCCTCCGTTACACTCACCCCCCCAAACCTCACTCCAATTCGGGTCACGGCACCAACGTAACCCCTCGCCCAGGTTCTTCTCGCCCCGCTCTGCGTGGGCCTCGAACCCGGGTCTCCGGCGTGGGAGTCAGGAGCTCTAATAAGGAGGTTAAAGACTGCAGCCCCTAGCGTCAGTCGCTAGAGCGCCTCTTGAGATCAGGGAAGTGAGGTTTTACTCGCACAGCGACTACTAGCTGGCCTCCGTTACACTTGCAAACAGTTTCGTTTGTGTTTAATATCTTGGATTAATAAACTAGGTTTATATTGGAATTACTACGTCTACCTTCTTCAGCCTTCTTCTTGAGTAAGAAAATGGATATTGCAGCCCAGTTTATTGAACCTGCACGAGTGAATCTCTCTATCCTGGAGTACTCCGTCAGCTTTTGTCGACTGGCTGCTAGAACAAACTAATGATGAAACAATAAAAAAAATAAAAAATAAAATAAAATTAAAAATAAAATAAAAAAATAATATATATATATATTCATACTGTATATTGTGTGTCACCTTCTGTGTTCCACCTCAGACCTCCAGGCCCGTAGTTTCAACTCGGCCCGTCGAGCAGTCGACTCCACCTTGGCTCCTAGCTCCCTTGGCTCCACCCGGGACCATGGTACCCTCTGCTCCACCATGCTTCCTCATCCCATCGGCTCCACCTTGGTCGTATGTCACCCCGCCTGTGCCGTGGACTATCAGGCCTCCCGCTGCTCTCCGGCTCTCGACCCCTTCGGGTCCATCTGGCTTCGCCTTCCCTGTGGCTTCACCCTGGTCCTTGTTCTCTCTGCCTCCATCTTGATCCTCCGGCGCCAAGGTTGTATCTCAGCAGCTCGTCACTGCATCAGCATCAGCTCCTCCAGGGGTCGTTCCTCCGTCTGCTCCGCCCTGGTTCCTCCTAGTTCTGTTTCTCAGCCAGCCCCTCGTCCGCCTCCAGAGCCCCCACTCTCCCTATCCCTCTGTTGATCTGTTACGGTGCGTGGCTGTGCCTTTCCGTAGGGAGGCGTTCTGTCACCATTATGCATTATTAGCTTTAGATTCAATTTCATGGACTCTTATAATGTTTCTCTCTGTTGCCGTCTGCCTTCCTGTTTGAACATCATTCATCAGTTGTCAGTTATTCATTATGTTCCTAATTAGAGCTCACCTGTATGTAATTTGCGTTCGTCACCATGTGTTTTTAATATCTACCTTCTTTATACCTTTGAGTGACAAATGGGAAATGTAATAAGTGTAAATGACTTGAAACAACTTTCTGTTTACGCATGTGGATTGTAAATACGATACCACACTGTACACAGAGCACTGATGGATACGGCATTCGCTCCTTCCTCTAGCGTGTGGCTGAGTTAAGATTTACGACGATGGCACACACACACACACTTTCAAGACTTCCGGCCGACATTGAATTGGTGGGCAAAAGGCCTGTCGACTGTCATGAGGCCACCGATGAGCGAGCTGAATGTGTCACGTGCGCTCATTTGCCAGTGTCACAAGGATATTGTTCGTATCATGGGTTCACTACCATTGTCTCAACTCATTTATTTCAGTCAAGGTCTACAGATATAAATAAAAGGAAATGTTACTGGGGCATTTTAACTGCACGGCCAGCCTTGAGCGCTGTAATGCAGCCACATATCATCAAGAGTGCTGAATCTCCCTTTGTCACTGAATATGACGTGCAGCTCCTTCAAATGCTCATGTTACGTCTAATTCTCACAGATGAATATTGTGATTACTGGCGCTGCGCCAGTATAATGATTAGGGCGAGTCACCTGGCCATATCTGCATCAACAGAAACTCTATTAACAGCCTCACTACTGGATTATAAATGATAATAAATTATGTTTTATTGTCATTTCAGTAATTTTATATCAGCCATTGGTCACACTGCTTTCTAGATGTCAGCATCAACCAAAACCCATATAGTTTGAACAATAGTAAAAAAACAAAAAAAGCCATCTGTAGCCTCTTCTGTATGTGTGATACAAAGTAACTTGCAGCTCATTCAAGGTCTATTATTCTGGCCTTTTTTAGCTCTTCTGAAAAGCACACTGTGCTCTGATTGGTTTGGCTGGAGCAGTGTGTTGTGATTGGTCAAGCACTTCGAGTGTGTTTGGGAAATGTCCCGCCCCTTACCCTAACTGCCAGTTTAACACACTACTAACTAACTCAACCAGGCCCCGCGCCTTTATTCTGCGTATGAATTATTTAAATGAGGAATATTGTGACGTGTTCGTTCCCGGAAGAAACTCAAGACTACAATGGAGGCATTTCAGGGAGTTCAGAAACACTGACACTGATATAGAGATTAACTTTTTCATGCTCAAACAGCAACATTACACACTAAAGAAAGATGTGAAAAACATGTAAAAAAGTATAGGTCCCCTTTAATATTTTTGTCTGATAAATTACTGCTGTTTGATTACAAAAATTGTAATAATTAGGACATTAGTGTTGTGTTGATCTAGCACTGTTTGACTGCTCTGATCACTTTTGCGATTCAACAAGTGCTCTATAGATGGAGCTCTTCTCATTAAAACTTAATAAGGGTTCATCAGTACAGTGACGGTCCTGCGGTTAATGACACTGCATCAGCACTCAGACCTGTTCTCCAGCAAATAAAGTGAGATGCATTAAACGCTTGGCTGATTAAGCCTTTGCGCGCAGCTGATGGTGAAAACGGTGGGGTTATAAATAGGGGTCTTTCTTCCTTTACTTAACAGACCGCACTAATTCAAGTGTGTCAGTGGTAAAAGTACAATCGTCTGTGGTCCCCTGAAGCACAATGACTTAATTTAGCTGTCCATGGAAATCTAATTACAATAATGCACAGCACAGAGAGGATCATTCAGTACGGCTCCACACCTGAGAGGGGAGACGACACAAACAAGGCTTTTAACCAGCATTCACAGGCCTGTAAAGTCAAATGTGGTCAGGAGAAAAATCACAACATGTATTTATATACACAGGCATGCTTCGTGCTACATAATGTCATTGCCATTAAAGGAACATGGACCAAAAAATGACGTCGAACCAGTTGTGAAGCAGAAGAAACAAACTCTGACTTGATGGTGAGTGAATGTTTGATAAGTTATGCATCACTATTACTATTGCTCATAGTTAGTGTTAATGATTTGATCAAACTTCTAACAAACTGTCTTGCATGTAGAACACTACACTAGATTTGATGTTCTAATAACATTATTGATATTTGATATGCGTTCTCATAATGTTCTGAGAACAATATTTTCGGAACATCCTTATGATTTTGTTAACCTTGGAATATTACATATACATTTTCAAAGGCTTTGTTATATATATTGCGAGTACAGAAATATGGTTAGGCGACTGTTGTACTTACTTAACATTTTAAAAACATTGCAAATCACTGTTTCCCACAACGTTTTTAGAACATAAATTTGTTTGCATTATTATAAATGGAATTTTGATTTCTGGTCCATGCCTGTGCTCATCTTGTGCAATATCAAAACATTGTTCTTGAGGTAAGCTAGTTTAATATATATTTTTAAAAATGATGCAGAATGATGTAGCTAATTTTATTACAAATGTTTATGATTTTGAGTTTTGTTGAAGGTGATTAAATCAATATTTTTTTAAAACTGTTGAATAATCATTGGGGATTGGGGTAAGTTTAAGAAACGCCACATCTGTGATGATGAGTTTTCTGTAGATTTGATGCGAATGATGTAGAAAATTGTCCACATTGATGCTACAATCACAACGTAATTGACAAACGCCGTTATTGATCTGAACTGAATCAACATTGAACTGAATTGAGCTGAATAACGACACTATTGTCTTCTGTGGAGATGCTTTACAGCTGAAATTGAACTTGTTTCATTATTGATGAAGTTTACAACATTAACGTTGTGATATTAATATGAATACGAATATGAATACAGGAGAGCTTATAAAGTGACTTTATCAAAAGAAACTTGTTTTAGTTGCTGAAGTGGCTATTTTGATGAATATTAATTTGATTTTATTTTTAAATAAACACTCTAAAAAAAATGCTGGGTTGTTTCAACCCAAATTTTGGTCAAATATGGACAAACCCAGCCATTGGGTTAAATTTTTAAAATACATTTTTAACCAAACGTTCGGGTTTGTCCGTATTTGACCCAAAACTGAAACAACCAAGCATTTTTTAGATTGTATTGATCCAGTGTCACTACAGCAGCTCTGAAAGACTTTTGGCCTTTATGTTAAAGGGGTGGTTGATTATGATTTCACTTTCTAACTTTAGTTAGTGTGTTGCTGTTTGAGCGTAAACAACATCTGCAAAGTTACAACGCTCAAAGTTCAAATCAAAGGGAGATATTTGGTTTTAAAAAAATAGCTTTTTAAGGACCGCAACAAACGGCTGGTAGAGACTACACGAGATTCCTCCAGGGTTAGTGACATCACCAACCTTAGAATTTACATAAACCCCGCCCCTGAACACGATTTATAGATTATCATGACAGAATATGCTAATCAATGACTAGAAGATAACTACACATCAGCTGCATAAATTCATCAACTAACCATTCTGAAACGGTGCGTTTTTGCTCACCCTCAAAAAGTGACACTTTTAACATGCTATATATAATATCTGTGGGGTATTTTCTGCAAACTTCACACACACTCTGGGGACATCAGAGACTTATTTTACATCTTGTGAATAGGGCGTTATACCACCCCTTTAACATCCAAGGAAACTTCTTTCTAATTTCTTTGCACACACACTGTTCTGGATCCATATGTTTTAAATCACCTGCACTGCTGCTATTGTCTGAGCATGTGAAACCACCGGCGCTTCATGAAAATGTCTTTGGATTCACTTTGTTGGTCTAATTGATATTTTGTGAGAAATCTATGCTCCAGACATTCTCAATTAGCCGTGTGGTGACAGTGCTAATTCTCTTGAAAAGCGTCCCAAAACGCCTGCCAATACGTGCACTTTTCCAGCGCACATTCATTAGAGCAAAGCAGCGCCTGTAAGTAGGAGTATTGATCAGCTCGTGAATGCGATGGCGGGTTTCTTTGTGTCTTTGTGTTGTGCCGTGACAGACTGATATTGTGAAAGACACTTTACTGCATTAAACCCTTTTACAGCGTGGAGAAGCTCTCCAGTGTCGAGGTGTTTTTCTCCTGTGCTGTTGTAAAAGTGAACGAGGCTTGACGGGACTGTCTGTGTCTCTGGTGATGAATCGGGATGGACGGCTGATTTTCAAAGCAATCCAAAAGGAAAAACACAATAATTAGGTCATCTGGTGTTTCGGTCAAATTAAACCTTCCAAGCGTGTATTTTGTCATGTTTTCAGTCAAAACACACCATAAGAGCATCATTACCTAATCCATATGATTCCTGCACTGTAGCTTTTCTAAGTCACATGATAGTTTTGTTTGAGGAACAAACCCTGTAGTCAATCATTGTATCCCTTAAAGCTCATCTCTGATCACCAAAATGACATTTTTTGAAACAAAAATCCTTGAAAAAAAAATTCTTCATGCCTTAAAATATCTTGAATGTAACTCGACACCCTTGCCTCATTTAGTATGCATGGTTCTATGAATATGCAAATGAGCCCCGCCTCCACTCACTCACTCAGCTCAGAGATCCACTGGTTGACGATCACACGTTGATCTGATTGGTTACAAGGTAGTTTGTGACGTCAGAAACACCAGCGATTTCAAAGCGTGTTTTTGAGACTGTCTTTGGTTCACTGCAGTTTTAAGGAGGAAATACTCAGCAATGGTGTCGACTTATGAATTTACACATGGTTTGACTTAAAGTAGATTAAAAACACCACATAGACACATAAACTACATTAAAAGATGGATTTTCACCACTGGGGGACTTTAAAGTAAGACACTACAGGTGACCCACCGAACATAAATATGATCTACGAACATTTTGCTAACATCTCAATTAAGTTATGAAAACGTTATTTTTGAATGTGCAAAACATCCCATATATATAAAAAATGGTTTTAAAAGTTTTTTTATTGGTTATGTGAACATTAAGGAAACAATCCACTTCATCATTCTTTAAACATTAAGGAAAATTACTTTTGAATGTTCTCTGAACGTCCTGAAACAAGTAACATTTAAAAAACATGAGACGAACGTCTATGATTTCATCACACTTTTACCCATTCGATTATTCACAGTACATTAAGACAATTGTTTTGTATTACAAGTTTTCAGAAATGTTGTTTAAATATGCAAATAATGTATTATCTAATTAATTATGCACTAATTTGCATAGATTTCCAGAACATAATTCTGAAAATTGGATAAAGCCAGATTAATAATTCTTGTTTGATTTTGTTAACATATTAGACATAAATGTTTTTTAGAGGGGATTTTGGATTTCTCATTTTATTCCTCCATAATCAGAAAATACTGTCAACAAACCAAAAACAAATACATTTCTACCATTATTTAGAAATTGAAATGTTCTATAAATCAGGCGAATGATATATGAACAAACCTTCAGAATACAGATATGAACTGAACGGTAAAGTTTGGTGTGTGAAGCTGCTGAAGTGGAGATTTCTGACTCAAATTCACAGTCTTTAAATATGGATTGAGATTGAAATCTACAGACTCAAATAGATACAGTGCAATGCAATAAATAGGCTGCACTTAAATGTGTAGTGGGTAACAGGTGTAAATGGGTTTAAAACTTTCCACACATGCCAACATGACGAAACTTGGTGTATTTACTAGATGCCATTTCAACATCATATACAGAAAAAAAAAAAAAAAATGCGCCAAAATTCTAAAGTCTTTGGAAGATATGAACATTTATTTAACCATAGCAAAAGTATTTTTTTTTTTCTCCAGAAATACATTTTTCATCTCAGTTTTTAGTGTTTGTATAAAATGAGACAAATCTGCTATTATTTTAATCTCCAATCTGTTATTTAACAGTTGAGATAGTTCTTTAAAGCTTATCTAACCAGCAGAAGACACTATCCAGGTTTAAATCCCAGTTGTGCAGGTGGGGCATGTTGTCACACTGCGTTACAATGAGCCCCGATTATTCTATGATGTTAGCAATATAATTCACATTAATAACTTTTATGAATTCTTTTGAGAAACCAGGAGAAGGAGGTGAATACAGACAGTCAATGTTCAGAAATGATTAATTATTATTATTATATTTTGAACTATAGCGTGTGTTCGTTGTCAAAAAAAAAAAAAATCCATTATTTTATGTGAAAAAGTTAATATTGCATATTTGTATTTGTATTAATATTGTATATTTGTATACCTGTATTATTTTTTTTTTCATTAGAGCAGATGACATTTGAATCTGTTATATGTTACAATGTGCCGCACCTATGGGGCATGGTCTCAATTCACTTCCATTCTTTCAGGGTTAATAAAGAAAAAGTATACACTATATTAATGAAACAACCACATAATTGTACTAGACATGTCTGAATTACAGTAATGTGGGAAAAAATACATACTGTGAACCCCAAGTGGATTCACACAAACTGAGAAAGTCAAAAAGTGTTGTGCCCCGCTTTCCCCTACTTTGGATGTTTCTTTCCACTATAGTCTGCAAGAAGACCAGATATGGAAGCAAAACAGACCAATTTTTTTAAATTCACAGTGCATGAAAACACACTGCATGTACTGTTACTTTAAAGGTGCAGTGTGTGATTTTTAGCGGCGTCTAGTGGTGAGGTTGCGAATTGCAACCAATAGAAGTTACGGTGGCCGTCAGGAAGTGATGTCATCGTCTGAGACAGCAAAGAGTATCCAGTTAAGCAATGAGGTTTCTTTACAAAGATAAATTAAGAAATGATGTTTACTCAATTATTCAGTAAAACGATATGTTATTGTAAATATTATTGTTACTTGTTCATCATTGTGTAAGTGTTTTATTCGCTGACTTTAGCTATAGCTTCTTTGCATGAAGATCAACATAGTGACAAAACGTGCTCTGTTGTAGTTTGTCCGTTTAGGGCCACTGTAGAAACATGTAAGGCGACCCGCGGTGTGTGTAGAGAAATGGCTCATTCTAAGGTAATAAAAACATAACGGTTCATTATGTAAGGTTTTTATACACCACTGAAAACATAGTTGTGTATATGATATTGCATTTCTGTCAACAGATCCTCCTAAATATTACACAATGCACCTTTAAGGTTGTTAATTACAGCTTTCAAATGTCATTAATTTTGCATATTCAAAAAGCATTTTGGTTTCACTCACAACCCAAACGTTGCACCCAATGGCATTATAGCAATAATAATATCAAACCTTACAACTTAAAGTTTCATGAAAGGGAAGTTGCACTAGTCTTTTCTTCTCTATTGTGCCGTATATCGAATGAAACGCTTGGGCGGGGCTTGATTGTGTCTGTGCGGAATTTATTGGATGGTGGTGGTTTGCTATTGGCTGATCTCATGTGAGTGACAGGTTATAGCCCCGCCCTCATCATCAGAGAAGAGAAGAGATGCTGCAAGAGGAACTTATTCTGATTAAATATTATTAACACAATGATGTATACAGATAAATCAAACTTTATACTATATGAGAAGACAATATGAATGCAAGTCTTGATGTTTTTTTCAGGGAAAAGATGTGCATAAAGATTTCTTGAAGTACTGAGACTGAGAGAGTGTAATTTAGCCAATGTGTTGATGTTTCTAATGTCTGTTGGTATATTCAAGCGTCCATTGCTGAGCCCTGAGGATGACGGTGTCGGTGAGGAAGATTATGAATGTCATAAACAGCCTATTTATGAAAGTTCCCTTTCAACAGCAAGGTCACCGCGCCCAGTCCAAGTGCAGATGGCCATATTGAACTGAATCGGACCACACACATATCGTTCACAGGTTCCCGTCTTCTTGAATGAATGATATACACCTGTGTGAACTAAACTGTCACAGAACGCAGGCGCGCTCCCGATCCACCCCGTCGGACGCGCGCTTATTTATATTTACAGCGTGTTTTGCACTGATCTCATAACACTCTAAATTACCGGCCGGTCAAGGCTCCTTTCTCAAGCGCGAGACGACATATGATCTATAAGACATTTAATCCCAGAATCACATACCATCTGTCCATTTCCATATATCAAGTCTTAAAGGTCATACTTTAAATACAAATCACACATGGGAATATAAACGTGTGAATTATGACTGCTCATATGATAGTGCATTAAGTAAATGATGCACTCGAGACAAGAAAGTCTGTGGATGAGCGTTTGACTCTTATTTGAGAACAATAAATGTGATAACAATGAATGTGGAGCGGTTTTCACCTTTTCCCTTTTATGTGACCTTTCAAATATAATGTTAATAATAAAAATAAAAAAAACGTGTGATTATATTGTTTATATGAAAAATTAAAAAAAGAAAAGAAAATAACACTAATATGATCCATTGACCAAAAGTTTTATTAAACTAACTTTATTTTCTTTTTTCGTCTTTAAAAATAAAATAAGGTAATTTCATCCCTAACAAAATTAGGTTTTAATAACGTTTTGCTAACATTCCCATTATGTTATGAACATTTTATTTCTATATGTTATCTTGGTTATAAGGTAACATTCCATTTGATCATATTTCAAACATTATGGCAAAGTTACTTTTGAGTGTTCTGAAAAAGTAACATTTAAAAAATGTATTATGAACGTCCAACTTAAGCATTTAAGAATTTTTGTTTTACAAATGTTTTTGTGCTGACGTTTTGAGAACAATATTAAAAGAGTCATATCATGTTTGTTTGTTTTATTTTTATTATTTTATTATGTTCCTTGAAGTTCAGTTAATGTAAATAAAGTTTTTTTGCACAAAAAAACAAAACATGTATATATGTGTGTGTGTAAAAACGTCTCGGGTTACGACCTCAGGGAACGAAACGATGCGTCGAGAATTGACACCGGCACGCCTTCAGCGTTACGCGTCTGAAGCCTGTGTGGAACTATTCCAATCTCGACTGTATGGACCTAGTCCAGTCTCAACTGTATGGAACTAGTCCAGTCTCAACTCTATGGAACTAGTCCAATCTCGACTGTATGGAACTATTCCAATCTCGACTCTATGGAACTAGTCCAGTCTCAACTCTATGGAACTAGTCCAATCTCGACTGTATGGACCTAGTCCAATCTCGACTCTATGGAACTAGTCCAGTCTCAACTCTATGGAACTAGTCCAATCTCGACTGTATGGACCTAGTCCAATCTCGACTGTATGGACCTAGTCCAGTCTCAACTGTATGGAACTAGTCCAGTCTCAACTCTATGGAACTAGTCCAATCTCGACTGTATGGAACTATTCCAATCTCGACTCTATGGAACTAGTCCAGTCTCAACTCTATGGAACTAGTCCAATCTCGACTCTATGGAACTAGTCCAGTCTCAACTCTATGGAACTAGTCCAATCTCGACGTATGGAACTATTCCAATCCTGACTCTATGGAACTAGTCCAATCTAGACTGTATGGAACTATTCCAATCTCAACTGTATGGAACTAGTCCAGTCTCAACTCTATGGAACTACTCCAATCTAGACTGTATGGAACTATTCCAATCTCGACTCTATGGAACTAGTCCAGTCTCAACTCTATGGAACTAGTCCAATCTCGACTGTATGGAACTAGTCCAATCTCGACTCTATGGAACTAGTCCAGTCTCAACTCTATGGAACTAGTCCAATCTCGACTGTATGGAACTATTCCAATCCTGACTCTATGGAACTAGTCCAATCTAGACTGTATGGAACTATTCCAATCTCAACTGTATGGAACTAGTCCAGTCTCGACTCTATGGAACTATTCCAATCTCGACTGTATGGACCTAGTCCAGTCTCAACTGTATGGAACTAGTCCAGTCTCAACTCTATGGAACTAGTCCAGTCTCAACTCTATGAAACTAGTCCAATCTAGACTGTATGGAACTATTCCAATCTCAACTCTATGGAACTATTCCAATCTAGACTGTATGAAACTAGTCCAATCTAGACTGTATGGAACTATTCCAATCTCGACTCTATGGAACTATTCCAATCTCGACTGTATGGACCTAGTCCAGTCTCAACTGTATGGAACTAGTCCAGTCTCAACTCTATGGAACTAGTCCAGTCTCAACTCTATGAAACTAGTCCAATCTAGACTGTATGGAACTATTCCAATCTCGACTCTATGGAACTATTCCAATCTAGACTGTATGGAACTAGTCCAGTCTCAACTCTATGGAACTAGTCCAATCTAGACTGTATGGAACTAGTCCAGTCTCAACTCTATAGAACTATTCCAATCTCGACTGTATGGACCTAGTCCAGTCTCAACTGTATGGAACTAGTCCAGTCTCAACTTTATGGAACTAGTCCAATCTCGACTGTATGGAACTATTCCAATCTCGACTGTAGGGAACTATTCCAATCTCGACTGTATGAAACTAATCCAATCTCGACTGTATGGAACTAGTCCAATCTAAACTGTATGGAACTAGTCCAATCTCGACTCTATGGAACTAGTCCAATCTAGACTCTGTGGAACAAGTCCAATCTCGACTGTATGGAACTAGTCCAATCTCGACTCTATGGAACTAGTCCAATCTCGACTGTATGGAACTATTCCAATATAGGCTGTATGGAACTAGTCCAATCTCGACTGTATGGAAGTATTCCAATCTAGACTGTATGGAACTATTCCAATCCCGACTCTATGGAACTAGTCCAATCTAGACTGTATGGAACTAGTCCAATCCCGACTCTATGGAACTAGTCCAATCTAGACTGTATGGAACTATTCCAATCTAGACTGTATGGAACTAGTCCAATCTAGACTGTATGGAACTATTGCAATCTAGACTGTATGGAAGTATTCCAATCTCGACTGTATGAAACTATTCCAATCTCTACTCTATGGAACTAGTCCAATCTAGACTGTATGGAACTAGTCCAATCTCGACTCTATGGAACTAGTCCAATCTAGACTCTATGGAACTATTCCAATCTCGACTCTATGGAACTAGTCCAATCTCGACTGTATGGAACTAGTCCAATCTCGACTGTATGGAACTAGTCCAATCTCGACTCTATGGAACTAGTCCAATCTAGACTGTATGGAACTAGTCCAATCTCAACTCTATGGAACTAGTCCAATCTAGACTCTATGGAACTATTCCAATCTCGACTGTATGGAACTATTCCAACCTCGACTGTATGAAACTATTCCAATCTCTACTCTATGGAACTAGTCCAATCTAGACTGTATGGAACTAGTCCAATCTCGACTCTATGGAACTAGTCCAATCTAGACTCTATGGAACTATTCCAATCTCGACTCTATGGAACTAGTCCAATCTCGACTGTATGGAACTAGTCCAATCTCGACTGTATGGAACTAGTCCAATCTCGACTCTATGGAACTAGTCCAATCTAGACTGTATGGAACTAGTCCAATCTCGACTCTATGGAACTAGTCCAATCTAGACTGTATGGAACTAGTCCAATCTCAACTCTATGGAACTAGTCCAATCTAGACTCTATGGAACTATTCCAATCTCGACTGTATGGAACTATTCCAATCTCGACAGTATGGAAGTAGTCCAATCTAGACTGTATGGAACTATTCCAATCTAGGCTGTATGGAACTAGTCCAATCTCGACTCTCTGGAACTATTCCAATCTAGACTGTATGGAACTAGTCCAATCTCGACTCTATGGAACTATTCCAATCTAGGCTGTATGGAACTATTCCAATCCCGACTCTATGGAACTAGTCCAATCTAGACTGTATGGAACTAGTCCAATCTAGGCTGTATGGAACTATTCCAATCTAGACTGTATGGAACTAGTCCAATCTAGGCTGTATGGAACTATTCCAATCTAGACTGTATGGAACTAGTCCAATCTAGACTGTATGGAACTAGTCCAATCTAGGCTGTATGGAACTATTCCAATCTAGACTGTATGGAAGTAGTCCAATCTAGACTGTATGGAACTAGTCCAATCTAGGCTGTATGGAACTTTTCCAATTTAGACTGTATGGAACTAGTCCAATCTCGACTGTATGGAACTAGTCCAATCTCGACTGTATGAAACTAGTCCAATCTGGACTCTATGGAACTAGTCCAATCTCGACTGTATGAAACTATTCCAATCTCGACTGTATGGAACTATTCCAATCTCGACTCTATGGAACTAGTCCAATCTCGACTGTATGGAACTAGTCCAATCTCGACTGTATGGAACTAGTCCAATCTAGACTGTATGGAACTAGTCCAATCTCAACTCTATGGAACTAGTCCAATCTAGACTCTATGGAACTATTCCAATCTCGACTGTATGGAACTATTCCAATCTCGACTGTATGAAACTATTCCAATCTCTACTCTATGGAACTAGTCCAATCTAGACTGTATGGAACTAGTCCAATCTCGACTCTATGGAACTAGTCCAATCTAGACTCTATGGAACTATTCCAATCTCGACTCTATGGAACTAGTCCAATCTCGACTGTATGGAACTAGTCCAATCTCGACTGTATGGAACTAGTCCAATCTCGACTCTATGGAACTAGTCCAATCTAGACTGTATGGAACTAGTCCAATCTCAACTCTATGGAACTAGTCCAATCTAGACTCTATGGAACTATTCCAATCTCGACTCTATGGAACTAGTCCAATCTCGACTGTATGGAACTAGTCCAATCTCGACTGTATGGAACTAGTCCAATCTCGACTCTATGGAACTAGTCCAATCTAGACTGTATGGAACTAGTCCAATCTCAACTCTATGGAACTAGTCCAATCTAGACTCTATGGAACTATTCCAATCTCGACTGTATGGAACTATTCCAATCTCGACAGTATGGAAGTAGTCCAATCTAGACTGTATGGAACTATTCCAATCTAGGCTGTATGGAACTAGTCCAATCTCGACTCTCTGGAACTATTCCAATCTAGACTGTATGGAACTAGTCCAATCTCGACTCTATGGAACTATTCCAATCTAGGCTGTATGGAACTATTCCAATCCCGACTCCATGGAACTAGTCCAATCTAGACTGTATGGAACTAGTCCAATCTAGGCTGTATGGAACTATTCCAATCTAGACTGTATGGAACTAGTCCAATCTAGGCTGTATGGAACTATTCCAATCTAGACTGTATGGAACTAGTCCAATCTAGACTGTATGGAACTAGTCCAATCTAGGCTGTATGGAACTATTCCAATCTAGACTGTATGGAAGTAGTCCAATCTAGACTGTATGGAACTAGTCCAATCTAGGCTGTATGGAACTTTTCCAATTTAGACTGTATGGAACTAGTCCAATCTCGACTGTATGGAACTAGTCCAATCTCGACTGTATGAAACTAGTCCAATCTGGACTCTATGGAACTATTCCAATCTCGACTGTATGAAACTATTCCAATCTCGACTGTATGGAACTATTCCAATCTAGACTGTATGGAACTATTCCAATCTCGACTGTATGGAACTAGTCCAATCTAGACTGTATGGAACTATTCCAATCTAGGCTGTATGGAACTATTCCAATCTAGACTGTATGGAACTAGTCCAATCTCGACTGTATGGAACTAGTCCAATCTCGACTGTATGGAACTAGTCCAATCTAGACTCTATGGAACTATTCCAATCTCGACTGTATGGAACTAGTCCAATCTAGACTATATGGAACTAGTCCAATCTCGACTCTATGGAACTAGTCCATTCTAGACTGTATGGAACTAGTCCAATCTAGACTGTATGGAACTAGTCCAATCTCGACTCTATGGAACTAGTCCATTCTAGACTGTATGGAACTAGTCCAATCTAGACTGTATGGAACTAGTCCAATCTTGACTCTATGGAACTAGCCCAATCTCGACTCTATGGAACTAGTCCAATCTAGACTGTATGGAACTAGTCCAATCTCGACTCTATGGAACTAGTCCAATCTAGACTGTATGGAACTATTCCAATCTTGACTCTATGGAACTAGTCCAATCTCGACTGTATGGAACTAGTCCAATCTTGACTCTATGGAACTAGTCCAATCTAGACTCTATGGAACTAGTCCAATCTCGACTCTATGGAACTAGTCCAATCTAGACTCTATGGAACTAGTCCAATCTCGACTCTATGGAACTAGTCCAATCTAGACTCTATGGAACTAGTCCAATCTCGACTCTATGGAACTAGTCCAATCTAGACTCTATGGAACTAGTCCAATCTAGACTCTATGGAACTAGTCCAATCTCGACTGTATGGAACTAGTCCAATCTCGACTGTATGGAACTAGTCCAATCTAGACTGTATGGAACTAGTCCAATCTCGACTGTGTGGAACTAGTCCAATCTCGACTGTGTGGAACTAGTCCAATCTGGACTGTATGGAACTAGTCTAACTAGTCTGAATACACATCTGCATACTGTATCAGTGTAGACAGCGTCAGTTATTATAATGGCTTCTGTTTGCTTTTGACGTGAATCTCACATCCAGTGTGGGTGAATGTCAGCCGTTAAGAAACTTAATGCTATGGTGCGATGGTGTATAACTTTAGGACGATGTCTTGCTCTAGAGGAGGTCATATGCAAATGTATTTGCCCGTGTGACATCACAGGTCACCCAATATCCAAACAAGCCGTTTTAGGAGCTTAAATAAATGCTTTGTTTATAATGAGGAGGACATTTTTAGCTCTGAATCTTGCAGGATGTTTTGATGGTACAAGGATATGATATGTCAAAGGATTAGGAAAATTTGATTTCCCATGTCATGACAAAGATCAGACAACTTTGAACTTTAATGTTTTATTAATGTTATTGGAGGAATGTTTGTTGAGAAAACCTTGCCAGAACGTTCCCTGTTAGCTGGTATAGTAGTTTATCACAATGAAGGGAACGCTGGTTGAAAATATGATAATAAAATCCAAAAATCAACTCTGTATGAAACTTTTTTTTATTGGTTTTGCTGACAGACCCTTCAAATATTTTCTACTTTGAGGCCTTAAGCAAAGAGATGAGTGAATTAGGCAGACATGTCAAGAAAAGCTTTGTTAAGAAGAGAAGAGCGTGAGACAGTCAGACAGACAGAGAGGGTTTGTTCCCTCGGGAGAGAGACTGTGTGCTGGTGGGAGGAAGATCTTCACTGTAATGGCAAACAAGTGCATTTCTTTTAAGGCCAGTGGAGATTTCTAACCTTTGGTTGACATGCAGAAAAGGTCGAGTCCATCCCATGCAGCTCTGACCGTTCCTGCCCATGTGGCTCACACTAAAACACACACTCAACATGCTTTAGAAACACTTGCCTGATCTCTGTCCGTCTGTTACTCGCTCACACAACACAATCACATTCACTTTCCCAGATAACGTTCTTCCAGTAACGTTAATAGAGCATTGGTTTAAAGTTATCTGGCCTTTAATAATCTCAAAGCATCACACACAAAAACATTATTTATATCATTCTTGGAGCGTTTTTTCCTCCCTGAAATGTTTTAGTTTTACTATACTTCGGAGAACATTCAAAAGTAACATTCCATAATTTTTGCAAAAAATTATAAAATAGTAAGAATAACCCCCCAAAAATGAAACTTAAAAAACTTTTGTTCAAGTTTTGAACAAACAGAGAAAAATTTAAATATCATTTTCATAACTTAATGGGAACATTAGCAAAATATTCTTAGAAAATATTTTTGTTAGGACATTAATTACATCAAAACTAAATTGAAAATTTATAAGATGAAATGTAATTAAAAATATAATCATTGTATGATTTGAAAAACGTTATACAGTCGAGAAGATCAAGACCTCTGAGGTGGAACAGACAAGAAACATTTTATAATACATCATAAAACATATATCTTGTCAAAATAAATAAAATAATACAATAAATAATACAATAATAATAAATAATAAAAATAACCAAAGTGTCACTGTCTCATGAATAAATTGCAGAAAAAAAGGTCTAAGTATAGTATAATTCTGATGTTGTATTGACCATATTTCATCAGCAGATTAATAGACGTGAACGCTGATTATAGTTTTGAAACAGCAGAGGAGCTCAAAATCCAAAACATTGGAAAACAGCCAAACAAGCTGTTGACACAAGAAACGAGAAAAGTGAAACGTTTAAAGGTTTTCAACTCCCACCAATGCTGTGACCATCATGGCTATAATATTTTTTTATTATATTATATTATATTATATTATATTATATTATATTATATTATATTATATTATATTATATTATATTATATTATATTATATTATATTATATTATATTGGAATGTATAGTTTAGTTTTGGGTTCATGTTTCATGTTACAGTCATGTGATCCTGCCTAGTCACTTGTCTCATGTTGATTGGTCAATTGTCTTGATTATGTTCAGGTGTGTCTTGTTTATTCACTAGCCCTTGTATATTTCAGCCCTCATGTTTGCCATGCGTCTTTGTCTAGTATTGTTTGTGTAACCAGTGGTAAGGCTGCTAACCACTGTTTGTTGAGTTTTCTGTTAATGTTTATAGTTCCACGTCAAGCCAAGTATTTGTTTATGTTGAGTTTGTTCTTGTTTGTATTTAAATAAATGCTGCACTTCGGTTCCTCAAACTCGCCATCAGTGGAATCATTTCAGCCAGGCTGTGAAAGAGTTTAAATTGAGAATATGTGATATGTTTAACTTTCCATTGAATGTACCATTGTGACTAACAAACACAGCTGTTAGTGACTGAAACAGCGTAGGAGCTGAACCAATCAGAGGAGAGTACAAATAACTGAACCAATCAGAGAAGAGTACAAATATCTGAACCAATCAGAGGAGAGTACAAATAACTGAACCAATCAGAGGAGAGTTTGGCTTGAGCCTGACATTAATGAGACACTGAATCTCATACAGTAATTACACAGATAGATTAGATAAAGAACTATTATCTTCTTTATTGTCATCCTGATCCATTTCTCAAGCTACATATCTCATTTAAAACCAGAATGCACTTGGAAAGTATTAAACACCTGTGTTTTATATTCAACAAGCAGAATAGAGTTGAAAGACGAAGCCTTTTATTCTCGGTCTGAAGTAGCGGCTCCCGTGGGATTCTGCTCTCTCTGTTTCCAGGCCTGTGTGTAATTTTAGCTCTTACTTTATGCAAAGTGTGAACTGCAGTCGCTCACACCGACACACACTTCCGTCGGCCATCAGCGCTAGGAGTGATGGAGATGTGTTCGCACGAGACCAGGCCTTGAACTGGTGCTGATGGGGATTCACGCTTTGATGAATGCAGATCAGTCCAGCGATGGAGCAGACACACACACACACACACGCACGCACACGCACACACGCACACTCACACACAGGGAACATATTCATCCTGATAACATTATATTTCCAACAATAGATAATGCTTTAGTTGATAGTTTTACTAACACTCAGGCTGTTTCAAACCCTATAATAAAGGCCTGTTCACACCATCAACTATAATCATAACAATAAATACAGTCAAACCAAAGATTATTCAGACACCAGATATCATTTTTTATTTATTTTTTTACTAGTGTGTGCAGGACACTATAGTTCATTTCTGTAAGTGAGGAGAGCAGAATAAAGTAAACTGTGACATATTATACCCAGGTATTCTTCATACAGCGACTACCAGTGACATTTATACAAATTTGGGACCAAAAATGATTCAGACACTTTGACCTGATCATGTTTTCTTTAATTGCTAATGCTCTTTTCACACACAGACTGAACAAAATGAAGCATTGCTTGGTGATTGGTTGAGCTAAACTGGTATTATCTAATTGTGTAGTTAAATTTAACAGCTGACAGATATTCAACATAATTCATGTGTGAGACAGTCTAACAGAAGGACGGACAAAACCATTACCATTTACCATTTTCTAAACTAAAGCGAATAACCTGTGATAATATGAGAAATGTTGAAGGTGTCTGAATAAATGTGGGTTTGACTGTATAAAGATATAAAAGAATAGTCCATGCCACAAATATAAAAATAACAGCACAGAGAAATTATATCATTTAAATAACATTCAGAACATTTTCTTTCAGCATACAGAAAATAAACTAGATTTGAACTCTTCTATAAATGGCAGTCATTGCCGTTTAAAACACAATAGATACTTCTTGTTCTGCAGTCTATAGTAACATTATTATACTGCTATATTAAATATAGTGTAGTATAACATACATTAAATGGATTGAAAGCATACTGTAGATGAATACCACATTATTCAGTGTAGAAAAAGTGTAGACGGGAAGCTGGAGTGTAGAAAACAATGAAACAATGAGTGTGTGCAGAACTACAGCAGATGAATGTGTTCGTATCTGCAGAACTCTGTGTGTTTTTGCTACACAGCACATGTCAGTTCTGGGCTGTTTGCTCTGGGGTCTCCGGGGCTCTTCGGGCCGGCCCGCGTCTCTGAGGACGTCGTACAGCACTTACACCTTACTACATTACTGAGACACGCTCCAACAGACGAGATAAAGGTCATGGTCATCCTGCTCTTATGGACTGGACAGTAATGCATACTGGGAGTCCAGCGCATGCCTTCAACTCTCATCTACCCATTCATCTGCAGATTCTGCGTGTCTCTATCAGTGCAAATAAAATAAATCACAAGATTCATTCCTTATCTGTAACATTCCTGTTCCTCAAACAGTGGAGCGTGGTGCTTACAACACCAATGCCATGAGTTCGATTCCCAGGGAATGCATGAACTGATAAAATGTGTACTTTGAATGCAATGTAAATTGGCATCAGCCAAATGCATAAACGTAAATGTAATTTTCTTGATGCATCAATTAAAACATCCTGCCAATGCAACAGCATAAATCTTAAAGTCCCCTTAGTCAATCATTTTATCCCTTAAATCTCATCTTTGATCATCAAAATGACATATTTAAATGTTTATTCCTTGAAAAAATATTCATGTCTTAAAGTATCTTGAATGTAACTCGACACCCTTGCCTCATTTAGTATGCGCGGTTCTATGAATATGCAAATGAGCCCCGCCTCCACTCACTCACTCAGCTCAGAGATCCGCTGGTTGACGATCACACGTTGATCTGATTGGTTACAAGGTAGTTTGTGACGTCAGAAACACCAGCGATTTCAAAGCGTGTTTTTGAGACTGTCTTTGGTTCACTGCAGTTTTAAGGAGGAAATACTCAGCAATGCTGTCGACTTATGAACTTACACATGGTTTGTCTTAAAGCACATTAAAAACACCACATAGACACATAAACAACATTAAAAGCTGGATTTACACATCAGGGGGACTTTAAAAGGTCACAAAATTATTATTAAATTACTAAAAAAAAATTTTTAGTGTTGGTCAATAAGCAATTTGAAGGAGACTTATTATGTCCCTTTTTACAAGATGTCTCTAAGGTGTCTCATAAGTCTCAGGTGTCCTCAGAATGTGTCTGTGAAGTTTCAGCTCAAAATACCCCACAGATCATTTATCATACCGTGCCCAAAATAAAAATAAAACCTTTTTGGGTGGAAGCAAAAACACGCTGTTTTCGTATGTCTCTTTAAATGCAAATGAGCTGCTTCTCCCCGCCCCCCTTCCCAGAAGAGGGCGGAGCCTTTACAGCTCAATACAGTATGATGATTTGTGTGGTGACAAATCAGGTCCTCCCTCGAAATCAGGTTTCTGTTAGGACCCCAAGCGATCCCATTGGCTCAAATTACTTTTAATATCATGATGAATGATGTTTGAATTGTAATAATGACCATTAATGTCTGTTTTAGTTAGCTTGTGCTAAAAATAGCACACAGATACCCGATTAGCCTGATAGCTTTAGTTTATAGATGCATTTACACGTTCCCTACATGTATTCACAATCATCTTTAATGTAATTACGTGTTAAATGTCTAAATATTTCAGTTATAAAAAAGAATGTTAAAGTTAAAAGTTAAACTTTTTTACGCCGTAAGATGGGAGATGCAAGTGCAACAGTCAAACACATCCGTCTAGCGCGTTTACATAGAGAAGCACTGGAAAAGTAGTGCAGTGGATGAAAAACCCGTTCTGTGTTCATCGATACAGCCAACAACAGAACATTTATCACATAGTTGAGACTTCGGCGAGGAGATAAACATGGCGGACTGTGTACGGCTCACTCAGGGGAGGGGCTAAGCTATCAGGGCGGAGTCGTGGGCGGGGCCTGTTTCACTGTGACATCACAATGTAGAAAACTCATTTTGAGACACTGTTTATAATTAATGAATTTTAATTATAATTTTATAAATTTTTTATATATTTTATAATTTCATCCGAATTTTATATTTTGGATACTCCTGTATTTATATTGCGCTCTTTTTTCATCACTGAAGTGTGTGTGTTCATGAAATGATCATAAGATTCCCACACTTAAGAGATCTTACCTGAAATGCCCTCCATCATTGACGGCACACTTTCTGCCACATCATCAAGATTTGGTGCATATGCAGAAGATAATCTTGACCGTTCTGTTGCAGACATGAAATGAACAGAACGGCTTTGAGAGCATGTCATTTCTGACATAAAAAAGAAAGTGACACAAGTGTTTTTTTAAATGAACAATATTATTGTACAGCGTGGCCAAAGTGATATAATATACACAATGAATATCTTGTGGAGAAACACAAAAGACCTTCGTCATTTTGACGTCTGGAACATTTCGGGACCAATTCTGACTCTGACATGCTGAGTTATAAGCAAATAAATAAATGACAACATTTACAGATATGCATCTTGTCCTTCCTAAACAGTGACTGGAGAGGCACAAATCAACATTCATGTCAACTGGGAAGATGATGAATGAGACCAATTGTCCCATTGTCAAAAAAGTAGAAAACAAGCACCTAAATCTGTGCACCAAACAGGACGGTAAGAGTGTTGTGTGTTGGTTAGTGTGGTATTCACGAAACAGATGTTACTAATGTTGTGTAACAGTCCTCACTACAACAGCACTGCTAGCTGACAACGGGATGAATGAAAAGCACTACGAAATAAAGGACTATTTACAGATTGGGTGAATGATGAGGTAGCTACGTGAATGTTGCATATGTTAATTATTGAATGTCCATCTCAAGATGTTAATTAAACATTGTTGTACTATTGCGTTACGTTGTTCCGATGACAAAATGGTGTGTGAATTCGCGACTGCATAATTTAGCTTGAGATGTGCGCTATTTTCCCAGACAGCAACAGTGTTGGCTAAGATCCGGCCCACATCCGGCACACATGGATTCCACACGGCCCAGATGTGGGCCGGATCTGGGCCGAAACTATGTTGGCATGATTTTGGTCAGAATTGATCCCTAATGTGAACCCACACAGTTGCGCTGCATAAGAAATGAATCCCTGTATTGTCTTCCTCACTATCCGTCTGGTCGGGTCGAGACTGTGGCGGATTCAAGTTTTCGGCAATGAAGAGACAGATTCCACCTGGGGTGCGTGTCCCGTACAACGATCTTACCCGCTGCTTAACTACCACACTACCCAGCATGCAATTTTGCATTTAAAAGACGTCGTAATAGCCGCCAACAACAGCCCTGACGTCTAGGCTAAAACAAGGCAACATTTGGGCTGTCAGTGAAAATGTAATCATAACCCAAGAATATTCATCGATTAGATAACATGTCAAATAAATGAAACCAAACACCTTGAAATCACTGTTGACTTTGTTTATGATGGAATATCAAAGATCTCGCAAGTTATTTTGGCAAAAACGACAAGTAACCAAATTCAAGGTTATTTTGTCTTAAAGTGGGTTACTATAGCCGGACTATATCGGGTCTATATTAACCGAGAGTTATATTAAGCTGGGTATGATGCATTGTTGGTGAAATTAACTAACTTTCCCAAAACCATAGTAACATGGTCGCGCCTTCGCCGTTTGGTTTAACAATATCGGACTGTTGTTAATGATGTCTCGCACAGGTGGTGGAGTCATAACTTCTACTAATGAATCGGTTTAAGCCATTTCAATAGGAATCTGTGCGTTCGGGAGTTTCGCGCGAGGACGGTAAAGTTCCCCACGCACACAAAAAGCTGCTTGGTTTGAAAGTGCTTTATGCTGGTGACAATGGATCTTTTTTTTGCATGCAAAATTTCCCTAATGTGACTGCACCTTTATCAGAGGTCAGATTATTACAGTTCATTTACACAAACAACAGAAAGACGTTCATTTTTTTAATCACATTAAGATACAGTATGTAATCGGTGTACACTTTACTCCCGTATACATTCGGTTCATTAACTGAGCAGCTTTCTCTTACATCATACTTCAGATTCCCAATATCGTTCCCTGATCAATGACACACTAAAATATATTAAAATGTATATTGAAAGGTACAGAATGTACTGCATGTTAGCTTGCTTATTTTGCCCAAGCGCTTCTATATGAAGTCATACTAACAAGAATCTGTTTCTAACCGCAGAAGTTTGTAATGCAAATGTTTGTTGTAACTAGTGTTGTCAAAAAGTACCGACTTGACGCTTTGAGCGCTGTTGTGCGGAATCGAAAACACCTCTGATTGGCCGTTGTGTTCATGTGCTCATCGGACTCGTCTGTGATTGGCTACAATGATCAGCGCTTCAAAAACATATTGTAAATATACATCAATGACGCTCTTCAACGAGCGTTTGAACACTCCCGTGCGTTGATCATTGTAGCCAATCACAGACATATCCGTTGAACGCGTGAACACAACGGCCAATCAGTTTACGATTACGTCACATTTTTGTTGAAGTCGGTACTTTTGACAACACTAGTAGGACTATGGTTTCAGGAAGCACCAAATCATTGAACTATCCCAGCTAACAAAAAAATATATTCTAAGAACATTTGGTTACACTTTATTTTAAGGTGTCTTTGTTACACTGTAATTATACATTTAAGTACTGAGTAATATTAAGTAACTACATGTACTTACTAAAGGGTTTGGTTTGGTTTAGGGTTATTTGCACGTAATTATGCATAATTAATTGTTATTACTATAGTAACTACATGTAACATATGCAACAATGACACTGTAAAATAAAGTGTTACCATTTCACTAACTGTCATATTAAGTCATGACGTTATTTCTGAATGTTCAAAATGTCCAGTTTTAAAATGTGTTAAAAATGCTTTTTGCTGGTTATGTGAGCGTTAAGGAAACATTCCGTTCTGAAACGTTAGACGTCCAACTAGAAAAAAATGTTTCATGAACGATGTAAAAATAATGTTATTGTACTAACTTTTTGAGAACATTGTTAAAGTCCAGATAACTTTGAAAAAACGTTCTATTAAAGGATAATTCCGGTATTTAGCACTTTGAGTCTCTTTTCTGGTTTGTTTTGGATGAACTAGAGTGGTGGACACAGAAATGTTGACGATGGGTCCCGTCTCGACTTTTAGACTCGTTCAGAATCGTCTTTGACCGCTTCAGAGTGGCTGGCTACGGGCATGCACGAACATGTCCTTAAAACAACTCTTAACGCTCGTTTTCAAAACTGTGCAACTCACCGAGTGGCTAGTGGTGTTCGTTGATGATCAAAAACAAGTAGCGTAGCGAAATACAGTTTCTGTCGTGTTTTATTTGGCATTTTGTAAAATCCCACTGATTTCTGTTGGAGGACTCATTGCTCGTTGATATTACTGCGCTTCAGACTCAAGTATCGAGCGGAAGTTTATACGCGGTTGTGAGGTATCTGAAAAAATAGTTCCACTATAACAAATAACACGGATTGAAATCATACATTGCGCCGATATATTTGTTTTTAATCATCAACGAACACCACTAACCACTCGGTGAGTTGCACAGTTTTGAAACCGGACGTTAAGGGTTGTTTTAAGGACATGTTCGTGCATGCCCATAGCCAGCGACTCTGAAGCGGTCAAAGGCGATTCTAGACGAGTCAAAAAGTCGAGACATCGTCAACATTTCTGTGTCCACCACTCTAGTTCATCCAAAACAAAACAGAAAAGAGACTCAAAGTGCTAAATACCGGAATTATCCTTTAACGTTACTGGATGAACGTTTGTTCTTAACTTGCCGGAACGTTCCGTGTCAGCTGGGATGTTGGTAATGACGGACCGTGTGACCATGTTTGCTTTAGGAAACGCACCCCAGGACTCAATCCCCCTCAGGTCCTCCGATCACGCCAGCGCCACAGTTCACTTCAAGTAAATGACATCAGTAGTGAATGCCGAAGTCCCTGTACACTCGAGGGCAGCGGAGAGCGAAGCGTCATTGCTGCTGCTGCTGCTCAAACTCACGTTTGTTGATAGCGGGATCTGTCTAATTGATATCTCGGGCTAATGGTCGCACAGCTGTCGGAGGGATCTAGGGGTAATAAGCTGTTTATAGGGACGGAGACTTCCAAGGCCATTTCTGACTCGATGCTATTGTGTCAACATGAGGTCAAACACCCCTCCTGCTCAATCTGCTCTCGTCTCCCCAAGACCTAAAAATAAAGCTGGTGATAAAGACCTGCACCTGCCGCACATTTTGGATACATGGCTATAAAAGAGCAGATGATGGGCACCTCGTTTCCTCCGCCGGGGGCTTAACAAGCCCCAAAATAGGCCGTTTGACATGTGGGCATCTGATTGTTTGAGTCTCCTGGACTTCTGCCACGCATCGTAAATCCGTCGAAACCACGACCCACCGTCCCTTCCTTCAGCTCAGACCCTCCAACTACATTTAGGCCAAAACATCAACGACAACAATGACAAGTAGTTTTAAAAAAGCAGTACAGTGCAACACAAGAGGTGGGCGCTGCTCCTCGTCCTCTCGATTTATTGCTGAGTTACTACAGAGTGAGATGAATGAGATCCCGGCTACGTGACGTTTGGATAAACGCGCCACAGATGTCCAAAAACGCTCGCGGATGGCCAGGATTCAGGAGGTATTTTCAAGGGCGTCAGCAAAGTTCACATTTAGGGAAGAACCAGCGAGACGAGTCCAGACATCCCGCGGCTCATGAATATTTACAAGTCCTCAAGGTGTCCTAGCGCCGTGCCCGGGCCGTGACGCACGCTTCTGCGACACGCGTACACGAGGGTCAAGCTGAATGAAAATGACCACCTACGGGACGCGAGACTATTCACTCTGAAAATGACTTACAGATTCTTCCATCATCGTTTATAACCACAGATCATGAACAAA
Source organism: Scardinius erythrophthalmus (assembly GCF_964197995.2). Taxonomy (NCBI): domain Eukaryota; kingdom Metazoa; phylum Chordata; class Actinopteri; order Cypriniformes; family Leuciscidae; genus Scardinius; species Scardinius erythrophthalmus. The sequence continues at coordinate 37,252,639 of NC_138239.1, read as the reverse complement.
AAAAAGCATTACTGTACAAGTACATAGTATTTGTTATAGATTTTTTAAATTATTTTTTCCATTTATATTTACGCTTTTTTTTTTTTTTACTCCAGGTCTTTAAAAACGTCTCAGGTCTCGGGCGGTGTGTGTGTGTGTGTCCTCGGACCGAGTCTCGCTCTCTGGTGAGGTCACGTGACCACCCCTCAGCCAATCAGACCTTGGCCTCCAGCATCTCCAGGAAGAGTTTGTGCATGGGCACCTTGCCCTGCATCTTGATGCTGTAGAAGTGCTGGATGGCCTTGGTGGCGGTCTGCCGGAGCAGAGGCAGGGTCATGAGCAGCTTGCCGGCCCGCCGAGGGTCTTCTGTGTGCTGGCAGCTCTCGTAGTCCTGCAGGGCTTCA
>NC_138239.1:37232256-37247256 GCF_964197995.2 Scardinius erythrophthalmus | reverse complement strand
GAGGATCAGGATCTCCATCCAGGCGCTCTGCAATAGACTCATCTGGTCTCCGAGAGACAGGCTGGAGAAACCTGAGAAACCAAGAGAACCAAGAGTTCTTTAGTCATTACACAACTCCACTGAATGATTGGTGTTTTTGTCAACTTAAAAATATGTATTTACATATTTGCAGAAATATGTTTCATCGGTGTATTAAACACCGATACAATCCACTGAACACACTGCACTTCTGTCCCTCAATGCCTCATTTTCATTCCTGTCTAAAACGAATATGCCGCTACTAAGGTCTGTACGGGCAGCCCGGGGCTAGTTGTCACACAGGGACTCGGATATCTAGGAGGTTTTCACTCACAAAGTTGTTTTCTGACAGTGGTTTTATATGTTTAAAATTGGATATTTATTGTGAAGTCTGTCCTCTAAATAAAAATTCAGCATCATTATATGGTAAAATTGGATACACAATACAATCGTACTGACATTTATTAAAATCATGCTTCATAATTTGTTCACTGATCTGCTGAAATGTCAACAATACACTGTGTTAATGGCAGGTGTCGTTGTGACAATGTAATACATCAGTGTGTGTGTGTGTGTCTGTTATATATTACAACAACTTTTTTGATCATTGATATGCAATTTTCTTTTAGGATTATAACTACCAGTTCCTTCCTGGGATCCTCCATAAAAGAACATATATTGTTCAAGTAAATAATTATCAATTAATTTATATGAAACTATATTATGGTATGAAGTAATTTAGTTTGGTAAATGAGAATCTTTTCTTATTTTCTCCAAGTGGTGGACACTGAAGCGCATGTTTGATCCAGAAACGCCAGAGTAACACTCATATGAATGAGATAAGGTGCTCTTTATTCATGCGCTCTGACAGCTGTCAATAAACTCTTCAGTGATGTTTGCACATTATACGAGCGTCTGATGATTAAAATGATGGACTAAAGCGGCGCTATCTCCACGCTCTCGATTAAAGAGCTGATAGATTACAGTATTGATCGACTCACCTGACCCCAAACCTTCATATGAATGGTGTTATTGAGGGCGAGATGAGCGGGCGATGTCTATCTGACGCTTCGCAGTGTTTGTGGGCCGACAGACAGAACGAGCCCGAGGAAAATAAGAGAGCGGGAAAAAGGGGAAGCTGAGTGTTTAATTTGCTTTATCAGCTGGGCGAACAGCTGGAGGATACATTAATTAACAGATTGCGATCAGGACTGCGGGCCCTTGACAATGTGAAGAGGGATCAATAAGGGCCTGGGAATGGAGGTGGCGGGATGAACGGGAGCAGCCGGAGAACAGGTCAAACATCTGCAGGTGCTCCTGGCCTCCCTTCATACACACAACACGTGAAATACTTCAGCGATCCAGGACTCGGTTCACACACTCCCTTCATACACAAAACACGTGAAATACTTCAGCGATCCAGGACTCGGTTCACACACTCCCTTCATACACACAACACGTGAAATACTTCAGCGATCCAGGACTCGGTTCACACACTCCCTTCATACACACAACACGTGAAATACTTCAGCGATCCAGGACTCGGTTCACACACTCCCTTCATACACACAACACGTGAAATACTTCAGCGATCCAGGACTCGGTTCACACACTCCCTTCATACACACAACACGTGAAATACTTCAGCGATCCAGGACTCGGTTCACACACTCCCTTCATACACACAACACGTGAAATACTTCAGCGATCCAGGACTCGGTTCACACACTCCCTTCATACACACAACACGTGAAATACTTCAGCGATCCAGGACTCGGTTCACACACTCCCTTCATACACACAACACGTGAAATACTTCAGCGATCCAGGACTCGGTTCACACACTCTCTTCATACACACAACACGTGAAATACTTCAGCGATCCAGGACTCGGTTCACACACTCTCTTCATACACACAACACGTGAAATACTTCAGTGATCCAGGACTCGGTTCACACACTCGCTTCATACACACAACACGTGAAATACTTCAGCGATCCAGGACTCGGTTCACACACTCCCTTCATACACACAACACGTGAAATACTTCAGCGATCCAGGACTCGGTTCACACACTCCCTTCATACACACAACACGTGAAATACTTCAGCGATCCAGGACTCGGTTCACACACTCTCTTCATAAACACAGCACGTGAAATACTTCAGCGATCCAGGACTCGGTTCACACACTCCCTTCATACACACAACACGTGAAATACTTCAGCGATCCAGGACTCGGTTCACACACTCTCTTCATACACACAACACGTGAAATACTTCAGCGATCCAGGACTCGGTTCACACACTCTCTTCATACACACAACACGTGAAATACTTCAGTGATCCAGGACTCGGTTCACACACTCGCTTCATACACACAACACGTGAAATACTTCAGCGATCCAGGACTCGGTTCACACACTCCCTTCATACACACAACACGTGAAATACTTCAGCGATCCAGGACTCGGTTCACACACTCCCTTCATACACACAACACGTGAAATACTTCAGCGATCCAGGACTCGGTTCACACACTCCCTTCATAAACACAGCACGTGAAATACTTCAGCGATCCAGGACTCGGTTCACACACTCCCTTCATACACACAACACGTGAAATACTTCAGCGATCCAGGACTCGGTTCACACACTCCCTTCATACACACAACACGTGAAATACTTCAGCGATCCAGGACTCGGTTCACACACTCCCTTCATACACACAACACGTGAAATACTTCAGCGATCCAGGACTCGGTTCACACACTCCCTTCATAAACACAACACGTGAAATACTTCAGTGATCCAGGACTCGGTTCACACACTCGCTTCAGTGATCCAGGACTCGGTTCACACACTCACTTCAGCGATCCAGGACTCGGTTCACACACTCACTTCAGCGATCCAGGACTCGGTTCACACACTCACTTCGGCGATCCAGGATTTGGTTCACACACTCCCTTCAGCGATCCAGGACTCGGTTCACACACTCACTTCAGTGATCCAGGACTCGGTTCACACACTCACTTCAGCGATCCAGGACTCGGTTCACACACTCACTTCAGCGATCCAGGACTCGGTTCACACACTCACTTCTGCGATCCAGGACTCGGTTCACACACTCGCTTCAGTGATCCAGGACTCGGTTCACACACTCACTTCAGCGATCCAGGACTCGGTTCACACACTCGCTTCAGCGATCCAGGACTCGGTTCACACACTCACTTCAGCGATCCAGGACTCGGTTCACACACTCGCTTCAGCGATCCAGGACTCGGTTCACACACTCACTTCAGTGATCCAGGACTCGGTTCACACACTCACTTCTGCGATCCAGGACTCGGTTCACACACTCCCTTCAGCGATCCAGGACTCGGTTCACACACTCACTTCAGTGATCCAGGACTCGGTTCACACACTCGCTTCAGCGATCCAGGACTCGGTTCACACACTCACTTCAGCGATCCAGGACTCGGTTCACACACTCCCTTCAGCGATCCAGGACTCGGTTCACACACTCACTTCAGTGATCCAGGACTCGGTTCACACACTCGCTTCAGTGATCCAGGACTCGGTTCACACACTCACTTCAGCGATCCAGGACTCGGTTCACACACTCACTTCAGCGATCCAGGACTCGGTTCACACACTCGCTTCAGTGATCCAGGACTCGGTTCACACACTCGCTTCAGCGATCCAGGACTCGGTTCACACACTCACTTCAGCGATCCAGGACTCGGTTCACACACTCGCTTCAGCAATCCAGGACTCGGTTCACACACTCACTTCAGCGATCCAGGACTCGGTTCACACACTCACTTCAGTGATCCAGGACTCGGTTCACACACTCGCTTCAGTGATCCAGGACTCGGTTCACACACTCGCTTCAGCGATCCAGGACTCGGTTCACACACTCGCTTCAGTGATCCAGGACTCGGTTCACACACTCGCTTCAGCGATCCAGGACTCGGTTCACACACTCACTTCAGCGATCCAGGACTCGGTTCACACACTCACTTCAGCGATCCAGGACTCGGTTCACACACTCCCTTCAGCGATCCAGGACTCGGTTCACACACTCACTTCAGTGATCCAGGACTCGGTTCACACACTCACTTCAGCGATCCAGGACTCGGTTCACACACTCACTTCAGCGATCCAGGACTCGGTTCACACACTCGCTTCAGTGATCCAGGACTCGGTTCACACACTCACTTCAGCGATCCAGGACTCGGTTCACACACTCCCTTCAGCGATCCAGGACTCGGTTCACACACTCACTTCAGTGATCCAGGACTCGGTTCACACACTCACTTCAGCGATCCAGGACTCGGTTCACACACTCACTTCAGCGATCCAGGACTCGGTTCACACACTCGCTTCAGTGATCCAGGACTCGGTTCACACACTCGCTTCAGCGATCCAGGACTCGGTTCACACACTCACTTCAGCGATCCAGGACTCGGTTCACACACTCGCTTCAGCGATCCAGGACTCGGTTCACACACTCGCTTCAGCGATCCAGGACTCGGTTCACACACTCGCTTCAGCGATCCAGGACTCGGTTCACACACTCACTTCAGCGATCCAGGACTCGGTTCACACACTCGCTTCAGCGATCCAGGATTCACACACTCGCTTCAGCGATCCAGGACTCGGTTCACACACTCACTTCAGCGATCCAGGACTCGGTTCACACACTCACTTCAGCGATCCAGGACTCGGTTCACACACTCACTTCAGCGATCCAGGACTCGGTTCACACACTCACTTCAGCGATCCAGGACTCGGTTCACACACTCACTTCAGCGATCCAGGACTCGGTTCACACACTCACTTCAGCGATCCAGGACTCGGTTCACGGCTCAGAGATTCACACGCACAGCGCATTGATTCTGCTAACAGAGAATGAACGTTCTGGTAAGGTTCTCTCAAAGTAATAGACAAACATTGGTCTAGTATCGTTAATAGAATGTTTGTTCAAAATGATCTGGTCTTTAATAATGTTCTCAAAACGTTAGCACAAAAACGTTATTTATACATCGTTCATGGAGCTTTTTTCTGAAACATTTTAGTTGGATGTTCGTCTAACGTTTTTTAAATGTTACTTCTTGTTTCAGAACGTTCAAATGTAACATTCCAATAATGTTTGAAGGATGATAAAACGGAATGTTCCCTAAACGTTCACTTAACCAAATTATTATTATTTTTTTAACTGGACTTTAAACTGAATAATGAGAAATAACGTTTCCATAACTTAATGGGAATGTTAACAAAACGTTCTTAGATTGTATTTGAAGAGTTCAGATGCAAAAGCCTCTAAGTGCCATCTGAAATTTTCTTCTAGAATGATAATTTTAATCAAGCTCGTTTATTTAAGTTCAGTAATTTCACTTAAATGGCATTGAACATTACCTATTAATTGCCATGTAAGTGAAATTACTGAAATTAAATATACAAGCTTGATAAAAATGATCATTCTAGAAGAAGATTTCAGATGGCACTAAGAGGCTTTTGCATCTGAACTCTTCATTTGTGTAAGCTGGTTAGAGCATGAATGACCACAGTTCTCTTTCACTTGAGTGTCTTTGACAGCACTGGCTTTGCTTATAGTTTACATGAAACACTGTTCACTACCCATAATACATACATATCTCTGAGTCACTAAGGAAATTCAATAAGAAGGAAGGGTGGGACTTGATTTCATTCATGGAGAAAACTGTATGATCTTTGTATGACTTCAGCTGAAAATAAGTCATTTTTCTTTTAGAGCAGAACTGAACTCTGTTTGCATCATTGATCATTATTTTGCTGTTTATTACAGTGAAGCCGCTTTCAAACAGTCAGCTCTATAGAAGACAATACTGTCATTTTTCAGCTCACTTCAGTTCAGTTTAGTAACAACGTCAATGTTGCAAAGTTAGTGTCATACAACGAAAATACATTCTTACGTTTTGCTAACATTCCCATTAAGTTTCCAGAAAATGTTATTTCTGAATGTTCAAAGCGTCCATTTTTTTCAAATGTTCTTTTAAAAACGCTCTTTCTTGATTAGTTAAAGTGATAATGTTACTGAATATTAATGGTCTTTTAAACCCCAAAATGTAAAACAATTGATTATCTTCAAAGGAGACGGAGCAAGTCTTTATATTTTGACAGAAGATTATGACAATCATCTTTTAATTCTAAACAATAAGACTAGGATTAGGTGAGGAAACAGTAATCCATGACTGTAAGAGTTGGGTGTTTAAGTCAAAGTCTTGATAATGTTAGTTAGAGGCACATGTGTTTTTAATCTCTAACTTCAAACGTTGTTTCTCATGTCCGTTTACACACGCTGAAGTGTTTCAGAGATCTCGGTTCCTCTCGGTGGAAAAACAGCTGCCACTGTGATCTATCTTAAGCACTAGTAAAAAATGTAATCAGTTTTTAGCTTGTTTTTATGCAGCCCTATAAAGTTCATAGCTGGAAACATCTTCTGTGACAAAGAAAAGCTCGGCCGTCGCCCCGTGAAGTATTTCACGCTCGCTAAATCAAAGGCCTCAATTCTGTAAAAAGGCCAAAGCAGAAACCTTCGCAAAAAGGCTTTTTATGAGTCCGGCAGCCATTTTACAAACAAAATAACCATAAAAAATGACAAGTTTTAATCTGCCTGTATTCACAAGCCTGTCTCTGAGATGTGTCGCTGTCAGTTTATGGCTGCGCTCTCCTCCTCCTCCTCAACTGATGGTTTGTTGGTGGAGTTTGTGTGAGTTTCACTGTCAATCAACGCCGTCTCTCGAAAGCAAACCCTTCAGCCCATGTCACATGATGCTGACAATAACAATACATCACTCTTAAGACCTCTGCATTACGCACATATGTCGTGTCAAACTACATTCGATGAGAGTAAAGCACCGTGTTCTCGGGTCATATGACGAAAAAGCACTTCTTTTAACGCCCACATCCACAAGCGTGTAGATATGAAAGCGATATTCTTTTAAAATCAAAGTACACAAACTTGAATTACACAGATACGCATCCGTGGATGGTTTATGCATTATTAATACATCAGTCCCGCAGAGTCATTTCATCAGTGTTATATAAGGAGTGAGATCAGAAATCACTGCACACGTCCAGTCTGTCCAGTGCCTCCTCTTTTCATCTCCAGATTCAGTCTGGTTTGTTTTAACTAAGACAGAACACTAAATATTTCAACTAACAGATTAATATCAGCACATTTAGACAATTGTTTTGTATTTCAAGTTTTCTAAAATGTTGTTAAATATGCAAATGAGGCATCTAATTAAAATACACACCATGTTTTCAGAAACGAAATCCAGGTACAAAATTCTTGTTTGATTTTGTTGACGTATTAGAGGTAAGGGGGATTTTGTATTTTGAAGTGAATATGCCTTTAAAGATATGCATTGTAATTGGGTTAATAAATTAATAACGTAAACAAGGTTTGTCTAGAAATGACCCTTAACTCACTATAAAAGCCACAGAAGTCAATGGACAGTCTCCACTGTGATCAAATCAAACGTGTGTTTGTGAGATTCCTCTACATTTCGCATGACATCATCAGCTGGGACCCAATCAATACATGTCTGCTCATAAATTACGCCGCTCCATAAATAATTCCTCACGTGCCTTGAGCTCATGCGTCTCTCTCGCCTCGTCTCAGGCCAAAATACACATTCAAATAAAACTCGTTCAGCAGATTTCACACGATACAACCACTATCATATCAGCCAGAGAAACACAAGACGATCCTTTTACAGTCTTATTAGGTTTGTACACAATTTGACACATATCAGATCTTCATAATTCCACAGATCTGCTCAGTCAGAAGCAGGAAAGACATGCAACATACAGCAACCTTGAAGTCCAAAATCAATCAGATTTCTTAATTCATGCTCTAATTGTAAATGAATCATCAGTGAATGTTATGAATGTATCATTATTACGTTATTCTAAAGATAAAATGTTCGTCTTTATAATATTTCTATTCCGAAATAGATAAACATCAATCTGGCAACGTTTTATGACGTTGGTTGTACGCATTCCCTAGTGAAAAATAAATATACTAAAATGTATTTGAAGTACATTTATTTTATGCTAAGTATACTAAAAATAGATTTACATATTGATGTACTTAATATAAATACCCTGTAATTGTACTTTTAGTACACTAAATTGAAAGTCTGCTAAATTGGAAAAATGTATTTAGTACTTACTGTAATGCACTTTAGTAATCCAGAAATAGTGTTGAAGTTCAACTAAAGATAAACGTAAGTATATTTGATGTGTTAAAGTGGAACTATTGCAGGAATACTTTAGGCACACTTTAAATATCTTGCTTTTAAAGACTGATATTATACAGAGATCATACTATCGTTACTAATAGTGATATTAAACACACTGTAGGCTTAATATTAAGAAATGTGCATCCAAATACAGTTTAATTATATGTATATCAATAAGTCTCAAGCGATATGTCAGTAAATATGTTAATGGATTTGTTGTACACTTAGTATGAAATAAATGTATTTTAAATACATTTTTGTATAGTTTTTTTTCACTAGGGTTGCACCAGTTCTGACCCTGATGCTCTATCACGTTTTAAAATGTAGCAGATTATGTTAAAAAAAGGAAACGTGAGACAAAAAACACATTTGCTGAAGCAACCATGTAATTCTAGCCTGATTCTCGTAGTTTTTACTATGACTTGCATTACAAGTGCAGTTCAGTACCAGGTGAGCGAACGAGCGAGTTTACTCTGTCAGATTAGCCAAACACATGGAGCTGTTTGTGTTAAAGTCAACATCTGTTTACATGTTATGCACTATAATAAAAGTGTTTTGAGGTCATAATATAGTATTGTGAAAGGAACTGTGCAAAAAAAGGTCTTAATCTGCACCTGTAATTATAGTTTGTGTGAAAAGGAATAACATTCCTTACATAGTGTTCATTTCAGTTGGAAACTGCAGTGAATTTCACCAAACAAGTCTATTTTGTCAATTGTGTGAGTAAAATGGCTTCTGAGTGCCGTTTCATGTTGATTTAAATGGAGATCTATCGATACTTTACTAGCGATAAGCGTCCCATCAGAACCCAGAGCAGGGCTACAGCTCATTTAGTCAGCGAAGCGTGAACTGTATGACGTTTGCTTCTGTTAAATACAGTAATACCCTTGTCTTAATCTGCGTCCCGTGACCTTGTGACCGGCCCGCACCGCTGCGTACTCGTCCCCAGAGACGCCGGGCCTGACATGAGCCCTTCAGCTTGATGACAGCGTTAATCAGTCACGTAATTACACATCATTTATTTCCACTGCTAAACTGATTCTATGGTTCACGAGTGGCCGTGTAGTATTGACGGATCTGACCCCGCAACACCGCTTCCTCGAGGGATCGACTCCACGTGTCTTGATAACTGTAACGGACAAATCAACAGAACGGAGCCTTGCAAAAGTGAACATTACATTTCAGAAGTGCAGTTTAGCAAAACGACGCAACAGGATATCTGTGATACGAGTTTGCGTGTTCATGTCCTGTCCAGTGTTCATGTTTTTACTCGTGTCTGACCTCGATGGACTGAACAGAAGAAGTGAACGGGAGAGGATTACTACATTGAAGATGGCGGAGCCCCTCAGAGCCACACCCACCTATTACATCATCACCGCAGACCAATGGGAGTTCAGAGGTGTTCAACCAGCCAGAAAGTTCACTGTGGCTTCGTCTGCATTAATCCGGATATATTTGAAAAGGGCGTTTTCGTTTAAAAGCGCTCTCCGTCCACACTGGCGTTTTCGCTAAATTCACCTTTACTGCGCATGAGTAAACCCTCACAAAAGCTCACTGAGATGATACAGACGGAAAAATAAATGATCAAGTTATTGTGTACTTCTTCTGGCAGGATCATTTTGTTTAGCTAAATATCTCCAGGTCGCTCTCACTCAGCATTATATGTTTGGTGTAAAACGCTAAAACTGCTCTCATGTTCAGCAAATGCGAGTGAATCCTGTCATCTTTGCTGGACTGTGATATGTAAAGTAACATATTTTAGCAACTGTGTGAAAGTGAACAGCACATAACAGGCACAATACCGCTATAAACATCAATATCTATGGGTACAATATGTGTCACATGACTAAACTTACGTCATCGTTATCAAATACCTCTGTTTTGACAGTCCACACGACAAACACGAAACAGCGTTTTCAAATTTATCCACTTTGGAGTGCGTCTTCAAAAAGCCTAGTTTTCATTAATATAACGCCGTCTCAGTGTGAACGGGAGGGCAAAACAGAGAGAAAAAGATGTGTTTTTTTCCAAACGAAAACGTATTAGTGCGGACAAGGTCTTTGATGAGCTGTTTTGAACTCGCGAAACAAACTCCAAGCGAAATACACTTTGGCCTGATTTCACTCTAAATTACGTCACACCGGTTTCAGTTTCCCATGAAGTATATCAGGGTCTTTACAAGCCAAAATATCTGTGCGAGTGAACATGACTGCATCGTCTCTGCTCACACACTGGTAGTCGACACACGCTGGACCGCTAATGGCATGTTGACGATTAGTTGACGACTTTCCCGGGCAAGTAGTCGACTAAGTAGCAAGCGCTAGAGCCAAGACTCCTGTCCTCTGCGGCAGACACCCCATCCCATCCCACGCATGGGTGGCCAAGGGGTCGGGTCCGGGCTTTGATTGCCCCATCCATCACGATGGAGCCCGTCAATGGTTAAATTGAATATACTAAGGCCTGTCGGTCGGTGTCTATATTTAATAAAGGCCGCTGATGAGGTGCTGATTTATCGGCCGGCAGTATTCACACTCCATTACAAGGAGATTACACAGCTCGAGCTGGATCAGCCTCGCCAACACAGCAAGGAGAATTCCCCGTTTAATGACAACGAGAAAACAGCAAACCCAAGCCAGGGGAGGAGAGAGAGGGAGACGGGCGGATACAAGAGGAATCGCTGTGTGTGTACGAGGGGAATTATCCGGGGTTACCTGGATAACTGCACATGCGTTACCAAAGCAGTTTAATGCAGGTGCGCATGACTGATTATGTAAACTGTCTAAATATCCAAATTCAGTATGGCTGGTCGAGGTGGAAAGGTGAGGATACATTAGCCAAATTCCAGCGAAATTTTGTGTGCAAAAATGGGTCTATTATCTATAGTCAATAGGGTAGCGATGTATGAATAGCCATCCAAAAACAGCCCTGACGTCTAGGCTAAAACGAGGCCAAATTTGGGTTCTCAATGAAAATTGAATAGACGTCTAGCCATCGCCCAAGAATAGACTAGTCATCAATTAGATAACATGTCAACAAAATGAAACCAAACACCTTTAATCACTGTTGACTTTGCTTACATGATGGAATATCAAAGATCTCACAAGTTATTTTGGCCGACATGTAACCAAATTCAAGGTTATTTTGGCTAGACGTGGGTTTCTCATAGCCGGATTATATCGGGTTTGTACTTACCCGAGACCGTGAAATGAAGGCTATTGTTTGCTGGGAAATTACATTCAAACCAAGCAGTTGACTGATGGTCAACGCAGGGAATTTGCATGACCAACTTGAACCCCTGCGAAATTTGCATTTTAATTAGGTTGTAAGGGCGTGGCCACTTGAGTGACAGGTGGATTGCCGCTGATGTCACTTCTAGCAGTTTGTCTGCGGTCTGTTAGCGTCACGTCACCTCAGCTAATCCGCCTCGCTGCACATATTCGGTTATCCGGGAGTGACGCTGTCAAGATGGCGACGGCTGGCTCCGCCCACTTTGGGCTTCAAAAATGCTCTTCAGAAAACTAGTCCATTGTTTTATACAGTCTATGGTAATGATGCTTTATTTTGCAAGTGTCTTAGTTATATGTGAGCTGTTCTTCATACATAGATAGACTATTGAGACAACAGGCAATCGAAAATTTCACAAAAATTTTGCTAATGTGACCGGAAATATTGGATTTGGCCAAAAAGGAGACATTGTCAAGTCAAGTCAAGTCACCTTCATTTATACAGCGCTTTTAACAATATGAGTTGTTTCAAAGCAGCTTTACAGTGATAATAGGTGATTACAGTAACAGAGATTGTTTTGGCTTTACAGCAGCTCTAGAATAAAGTTATTGTCCAGCTAAAGTTAGTTTTGATTGATTGATTCACTTCCATTGCGAAGATCATTAGTTATTAACTTAGGGGCCGCTAACACGACACCGTTCTAACTGAAAACCTAAATTGTAAAAGGCAACTTAATTTAGCAAGTGCCTTTGCATCAGGAGTGCATCTGTGATGCCTTCAAATGCTGCCTATGTAGGCAACACCTGTGTGTTAGGACACAGCCTATTATTTCATCACGCTCTTGATCAAACAGAATAACACTTGAGAGCACAGCCACTATCATGCCACGTGAACTCCCACAGGTTTGGAAACAATCCGACACATTCTCACCGCAGAATTCCCAACTGGAAGAATCTGGCCCCGGGAGTCAGGGGTCCGGAGCCGGGAGATCACCAGCTGTCTAATGTGACGGGGCAACTGAGTCGGGCAGCGGAGGAATGCAAAGCTTTATTTAAAAACCATGTGGGTTTTTGTAACTCGTCGAGTCACAGTGCGACTAGCATGTAGCTGGTTAGCATATCTGTGAAGTGTGAGCGGAGGGAAACTCCAGGACTGAAAGGCGATCCGGCCGAGAACAAGAAGCTAGTGTATGTGTGTCAAAGGTCGTTAGCACCTTAGCGGGGCAAAAAGCCCTCTGTCAACATGTCCCACACATCAGCTTTAATGAGACGCCACTCACACTATTTCCAGAGCCTGCTCTCAGCGCGAGCCAAGCGGAGCCGGACAGTCGGATCAGGGATTAATGAACAGTTAATCAGCGGACGATTGGATAGGCCTGACCGTACGAGGAGGCGTTTACTGCGTTTACTGACAGATGAGACGGTGTGTGTGAGCGCAGTGTCCTGAAGCGCTCTATAAAGAGCTTTACTGGGACATATAAACACGAGTGCGCTCCGGACAGGTGTGTGCGGGAATGCAATTCCTCATGGATAAAATCAAGTTCCATCCCACACTTTACCTGTTGCACCCAGATTTATTTTACATTACAGAAGTGAACAGCGTTTTACGTTGACTCCGGTGAGAACGTCACTGTAACGTGGATGAAAGATAGTCAGTGGTCTAACTAACATCAGTGCTGTTAAAAAAAAGTAAAGCCGCATTAGTGGATATTTCTCCATCACTGACTAGATGTTAAAGTTTTAAATGGCTTTTGTGCAATAATGTTTTGTTTCATACAGTAAATACTGCTGAACGATATGGGTTTATTTAGCAGCCGATATATAATGCACTGTAATGACAATAAGTTCACTGAATTGATTAAAGTTTTATTAAAGCAGAATATGTGCACAACCTGCTGCATTATATTTTGCCAATAAGACAAAACAATGCAAACCAAAGCAAACAAACAACATATGTGAGTGTGTGTGTATGTGTGTGTGTGAGTGTGAGCATGTGTGTGTGTGTGTGTGTGTGTGTGTGTGTGTGCGTGTGTTGTAGAGCTGTTTGAGGAGACTGTGTTTTTGGGTCAGTAGTGATCCAGTCGGCTGTAAGCGCCTTGCTGAAATGCTCTCTGTGCTGACGCAGCACTGCTGTGTGTATGAGTGAGTGAGTGAGTGAGTGTGTGTGTGTGTGATTAAGAGGGTCAACATCCTCCTAATCTCCTTACTAGATAGCACTTCACCCAGCTAATGATTACCATCTTCCCCAAAACCACAGACGGACTGCACACCGCAGCTTCCTTCCCTTCCTCCCTTTAACGTCTGTGTAACTGCAGCTGACCGGACGACTTATAATCACACACGTTTATATCCAGTTCTCTACGGTAGATGCAGATCATGATGGTCATTGCATTCGTAGCTCCACTAATGCACACAGAAGCATGCTTTATATCTGAGGTATCGTGAGAGTGAATCGGCAGGCGTGTTTCCAGTAACCGATGTTATGCGACTAAAACATACTTTTTTCCTCTCGCGATAAATCTTTCCAACAATCATGGCGACAGATGTTGGTAGGTTTACGTGCATCTCAGCCACTGCACTGGCCATTATGTTTAATGGAAGGAGACGTATGTGTGTTATTCAAACATTAATGTCAAGGAAAGCCCCTTATACTGTGAGGGCTCATATGAGGAGTTTCTGGGTGATTCTCCCTCATCTCTGCTTCAAGCTCTTGATAAACTGTGGCATTTATTTGAGGTTTAGAATCCAGTATTCCTGTAATTATTTTGTCTTTTATGAGTTCAGTGAAGAACTCTGTCTCGTCTTCTGTCCAAACACACCGCGTCATCTACGTCAGCTGACCTGTAAATGCGCAAAAACTGTTTCTATTGCAGTTCCTTTTTCGAACTGCCTGAAAAACCTCCTCATGTGAGCCTCTTTTTGCGATATATGCGAGTTTTTGCGAAATTGCCGTGTTTCCATACCCTGGTAATCCAGAACTCTCGCGAGAGCACAAGTTGAATTTGCTCAGCGAGTTACTCTGGCGTCGAGTAATGATGCTCATTAAATATGCCCTTGTATCTGAGCTGCACCAATCACATCGGGTTATCTGATATAGGCGGGCCAGAGGCGAGATGACGACAGCGCTGTGACGTCGAAGTCATTAGTAAACATTGCAAGATGGCTATGGATGAACACCGGTTGTTTGAAACGGCTTTGGCCGCTACAATGAACGAGTTAGACTTGGCTTTTTATCTAAAAGAGGAACAGAAGACGCCGCTCGAATCCTTCCTTTGCAAGAAGGGCGTTTATGCTGTTTTGCCGACCGGATACGGCAAGAGTCTAATCTTCCAGCGATAACTTGTTGTGATTGGTTGTAGTGTTATCCAATTGCGTGCAGTGAGATCTTCAAATGCATGCTTGGTGCCGCCCCTCGAGTTTCATTAGTCGACGCCAGACCATTAATCTTTCGGATTTAGGTCTGG
>NC_138239.1:37222256-37224756 GCF_964197995.2 Scardinius erythrophthalmus | reverse complement strand
AACTAGGTCAGCGAAGGCCAGTGAACCATCTCAGGCTGGTCTTGGTGAACTGCATTAGGTCACATTAGGTCACATTTGGCCACATTTCTCCGGTCGTCAGGTTTCCCAGAAGATCCCGTCCACTGTGGGATTGAGACGCTTCATGTCACACGCCATCGCTAAGATTCAGAGGTACAGAGGTGCCTGTTTTAATTAGAACGGTAACTGGCGTAATTAAACAGATGCTGACAGGAATTAAACCTTGGCACTATCTAGTCTCCCGTTACACTCGGAACAAGAGGGTCAGGATGAGGGGGGGGGGGGTGAAGGAAAAAAGGCCGGTTTGTAACGGATGGATCGTGTATCATGAGGTCTTTAGATCGCAACCTCACTGATCCAATCAATACAAGTACAGTATAGACACACTATAGATACACACTCAAACCAGATCCTACGGGATCAAGAATGCGTTGACAGTTTTGTGTGCAATGTGAAGTGGATGGCTAGTTAGTTAGTCATGCCTGAGACTCATTAGTTCATGTTATTCCAACGAAAAACTAATGTTTGTCTTCATAAAATGCTTGATTAAAAAAGCAATATCTTTACACTGATCACTGCAAAAAAAAAAAAAAAAAAAAAAAAAATTCTTTCTCAGTATTTTTGTCTTGTTTTCCAGTACAAATATTGAAACATTCTTATGTGTATCAAGATACATTTATTTGAGAAACAAAATTATATGAGTTGTATTAGTCTGTATTATATTAAGTGAGTTTATGCTACAAGAAAGAGAAAAAAAAAACAGGAAAAAATGTCTGACAATTGAGTCCAAAAAAAAATATTGTTTTCCTTTTGAATTAAGTTTATTTTTCTGACTGCATATTTTTTCTTGTTTTAAGCATAAACTCACTTCACTTTTATACGTTTTGCAGTTATTTTACTACTTATGCAAATGAACCTTGATTTAAAATTGTATCCATATTTGTACTAGTAAACAAGACAAAAATACTGATTAAGAAATATATAGTTAGCAGTGAAAAGCCCTGCGTTTGGTGTCAAATTTCCTGTTTCTTAAATACAGAAGTAAATTATGTGAATTTCATGTTGAAGTTAAGGTCGGCATGAAAAACAGAAGTTGCGCTAGTCTTTTCTCTATTGCGTCGTATATCGAGTGAAAGCTTCTGGAACAAGAGCAAATGTGGGCGGGGCTTGATTGTGTCTGTGGGGAATTGATTGGATGATTGGATGGTTGTGGTTTGCTATTGGCTGATCTCATGTGAGTGACAGGTTATAGCCCCGCCCTCGTCATCAGAGAAGAGAAGAGATGCTGCAAGAGGAACTGATTCTGAGTCAAGATTATTAAAACACTAATGATCTGCACCCATAAATCATTTATAATAAACACTGTGATATTCCATAAAAAAGAAAAACGAACTGTTGATTTTGATTTCATGGTGGCGTTAAGACAGAAAGAGCACTGAATGCATCTTTCCACTCTTTTGGACGAATCCACAAGCTGCATCAGAGGAACGAGCGGCTCAAATGGGAATATCTTCAATGAAACACGAGAGCGGTCGTCAACAAATACATAGCTGTACTTTACTTGACCGCCAATTCCCAGCGAGCGGATCTCGAATGTCGTTTCTTCAAAGCGAGCGTGGCGATGTGTGTGTGTGTGTGTGAGAGAGAGGGCTTAGGGTCAGCGTGGAAGGCATCCGAGTGCGGATTAGCCTTCGGGCCCGGGCTCCTTTTCCTCTCCCAAAACAACGACACACACACTTTGTCTTCTTCCTCTCTTTCACACAATAAATCACCATCCACTTTAATTGTATGCAAGAAAATAATTACATGAGGTCAGAGCCAGGGCTGCATGATTACTCGGGATAAATTGTAATTGTGATATCGCTCAGTGGGATTATCAAATCGTAAAATTTCTCTCTCAAAACAACAATCCCTCTCGAGCAAAGCCCCTACAAAAGGGCCTGTCCCCGCTCCGGCTGGGGGTCGCTGGACTTGGCAAGGGCCCTTATTTTTGGTGGTCTCACCTGTTCCGGGAGCCTGTCATCTGCGAGAGGGGAAAGTGTCAGCGTGGCTGGGATGGTTGGCAGTGGCTCGGGGAGCTTAGGATGACCCGTTTTTAGCTAGGAAATTCACAGGGCCGCGTCCTGAACTCCACCTTTCATGGCTGCCGACAACCTCCATCTGAACTGGCCTCGCGTCAGCACTATTTCAAAGAGCCCTGCGTTTGGCAGCCCGAGGGCGCAAGGCGTTCTTCCTCACGTACACGGCGGGAGAAGCGGGACCGTGGGGTTGACATCTAACCCAAAAACACCTGTGCCGCGGCTTCTGCTAGCCGAGCCAAACCGCATCAGGCACTCGTCCCAAACACGCTGCCAACAAAGAGGAAACTATCGCAGCACAATCCTGCCAAAGGACAACTGAATGTTGCTCGCAGTGGGTGGACGCGCTCTCAGAAAGAAAAGAGAGCGTGAAAATTGGGACTTTTAGGAGTACAACAGCTAAA
>NC_138239.1:37184756-37219756 GCF_964197995.2 Scardinius erythrophthalmus | reverse complement strand
GTTTCAAACCCGTATGTTTTTTCTGAGATGTTGGACTGAATGTTGCAAAGATCCAAAGAGAACACCATAAAAGTATCGTAACACACGAGTCATGCACTACACTCAAATATCACAAGGCCTTCTGAAACCCTCCGATAGCTTTGCGTGAGGAATACAGCAGGGAACACTTTGATATGGTGCTTTTTCATTTCTTTCACACAATAAATCACCATCCACTTTCATTGTATGCAAGAAAATAATTACATGAGGTCAGAGCCAGGGCTGCATTATTACTCAAAAATAAATTGAAATTGTGATTTCTCTCAGTGGGATTATCAAATCGTAAAGTCTGTGATTTTCATTTATGATTTAGCAAAGAACAAGAGCAGTTTTCTGTGCGTGCAAGAGTTTTAATTTACAGTCGAGCAGCTGATGATCCGGTGTTTCAGCTTCTCGGTTCACAGCTGATCAACACTTCATCTCTGTATCTGAGTTTGAGTCGCTATCACGTGCATTTGGGAACAAAACATGCATGAACCTTCTTCACATACCGCACCGAGAAGAGCTTATAAATCAGCTGTTGTCAACAAAAGAGATGTTTTAAAGGGATATATGTAAGAATTTTCATGCATTAATCACTTTTGCTATTGCCAATGTTGGAACAGCTGGTAACAAAACTTAAAAACCGAGACCTTCCCCGACTTCCTAGGTTGTCTATGAAAGCTTGTAGACGTATAAATGCATAAATTAACATTATGTGAAGGACTTTGCCGGGAACATCCAAAAGATGTGAAGTTTACACACGAGAGTCTCTCTTGCGCTCAATGACACATGAAACGAATGCTTATACAATGTTCGGGATAATGCTGACAGAGCCATTCTGCACTGTAATGTCAATGTGTCGTGAAAAGAAAAGGGATTCATTCAAACTATAGACTATATAGATCTGACTATGTGAGATCTATATAGTCTCAAATATACTTTATAATCAAACTATCATAAAGGTGTGATGTTAATCGACATGATGAATCGCAGAGCTGCTGCACACATCTGAATATATGTTTTCTCACCGCAAATAAGAATAAAATGTATATTATTATTATTTTAGAGTGAAATATTACAATATTGATATTTCTTATTTTGCTTAGCATAATAATAATAATAATAATAATAGTTATGACTATACTTACTATAAGGGGTTACACTTTATTTTAAGGAGTCAATGTTACAGTGTAATTATATACTTAAGTACTGATAATATTAATTAACTACATGTACTTACTATATGGTTATTTTCATTTCATTTTCATTTCATTTTATTGGAGGATAACCCCTTGAGATGGAACATCTCTTTTTCGAGGGGGTCCTCAAAATAACACAAAACACTTACACACTCGCACATACTAAAGCTCTTCCTCACAACTAACCATCCCAACCTGTCCCACCTCTGTCCAAAGCGTATTCACATAAACAATATAATATGATATTAAGATATTACAGGAGAGAACCATATTTGATGAAGCCACCAAAACAAACAAATATATAACCTACATACATACAAATACAAAAATACATACCTATATACACATACATACACATATGCACGCAAACGCACATTATTTGCATGCAATTATGCATAATTTACTGTTATTACTAACATAAGTAACAAGTACATGTAACATATGTAACAAGGACACTGTAAAATAATGTGTTACCTATTCTTCTTATCATTATTGCTAGTTATATTTATATATAACCACAACATTTTGGGCGAAATTGTGCAACCCAAACAAACAAGCCTTTTTATATAAAAAAAATTGCAATTCGATTTCCCCCCAATTCATGCAGCCCAAGTCAGAACATGTAAGTGATTAAAAGAAATACTAACGAATACTAACCATTTGACCTTATTGCTGTTGTGCATGTAATACCACAAAAGACTGAAATAGCTAATAAAGCATTTAAAATGCAACAAACACTCCTCTGACAAACAAGGCCAATATTTCAGACAAGCATTGAGATTGCTAATGCTCCTCAGATGTGTCCAGCAGAGCAACACATATTCCTCAGACAGAAATCAGACGTCTAGATGACGCTGGAGTACGTGAGGCTTGCGGGTTTAAAGAGTCTTTGGATTACGTCAGTGTAATCTCTCAATAGTATCTGTTCCTTTCTTCCCAGCTCCGATTCGCTTCCATTGATCAGAGGAAAAAAAACCTGTAGTCCCTGACATTTGAGTCGTCTTATTGATCACTTCCTGTTTTGAGGGAATGAAGCGGGTCCAGGACGATGCAGTGAATCTCATCACTGAAAACATCCTGAGCGCCTGATAAAGTCTTTCGTTTTATCAGCTCGGGAATTATTCGGGAAATAAGTCATTTCTCTCTCCTCATGGTGTTTTTGTTGAGATCACATGACGAGCCCTGCACTAAACACAGGGTTTATAATAATCGGTTTATGTGTGAAATAAGCCTGCAGTTACTTGATCAAAAATACCAGTAAAACCAGTAATGTTGTGACAAAATATTATAATTTAAACAGCTTTGTTCTATGTGAATATATAGTAAAGTGTAATTTATTCCTGTGATCAAAGCTCATTAAATCATTAATAAAAGTATTCATTTATTTTATAGAAAAGGAATATGTACGACAAAAGATATTCTTAAAAATAAAATTCTACATTAACAGAACGACTAATATTTGTTAGTACTATTAAAATAGTCAAATGCATGTTATGTTTAAATTGTTGTAGTCTAATTAATATTTATCCAAAAAGAAGAAATACAACTCAGTTTTACATATCAGTCACCACACGACATAACTAATGGGTTATACTTCACCATATCTGCTTCACCATATCTACTTCACCCTCATCTACTTCACCACATCTACTTCACCATATCTACTTCACCTCGTCTGCTTCACCATATCTACTTCACCCTCGTCTACTTCACCATATCTACTTCACCATATCTACTTCACCCTCGTCTACTTCATATCTACTTCACCATATCTACTTCACCATATCTACTTCACCTCGTCTACTTCACCATATCTACTTCACCCTCGTCTACTTCACCATATCTACTTCACCATATCTACTTCACCCTCGTCTACTTCACCATATCTACTTCACCATATCTACTTCACCCTCGTCTACTTCACCATATCTACTTCACCCTCGTCTACTTCACCATATCT
This sequence comes from Scardinius erythrophthalmus, assembly GCF_964197995.2. NCBI lineage: Eukaryota > Metazoa > Chordata > Actinopteri > Cypriniformes > Leuciscidae > Scardinius > Scardinius erythrophthalmus. The sequence goes on along the minus strand of NC_138239.1, from coordinate 37,216,576 downwards.
ACTTCACCCTTGTCTACTTCACCATATCTACTTCACCCTTGTCTACTTCACCCTCATCTACTTCACCATATCTACTTCACCCTCGTCTACTTCACCATATCTACTTCACCCTCGTCTACTTCACCTCGTCTACTTCACCATATATACTTCACCTCGTCTGCTTCACCATATCTACTTCACCCTCGTCTACTTCACCCTCGTCTACTTCACCATATCTACTTCACAATATCTACTTCACCATATCTACTTCACCATATCTACTTCACCTCGTCTACCTCACCATATCTACTTCACCCTCGTCTACTTCACCTCGTCTACTTCACCCTCGTCTACTTCACCATATCTACTTCACCATATATACTTCACCTCGTCTGCTTCACCATATCTACTTCACCCTCGTCTACTTCACCCTCGTCTACTTCACCATATCTACTTCACCCTCGTCTACTTCACCATATCTACTTCACCCTCGTCTACTTCACCATATCTACTTCACCCTCGTCTACTTCACCTCGTCTACTTCACCCTCGTCTACTTCACCATATCTACTTCACCATATATACTTCACCTCGTCTGCTTCACCATATATACTTCACCCTCGTCTACTTCACCATATCTACTTCACAATATCTACTTCACCATATCTACTTCACCTCGTCTACTTCACCATATCTACTTCACCCTCGTCTACTTCACCTCGTCTACTTCACCCTCGTCTACTTCACCTCGTCTACTTCACCCTCGTCTACTTCACCATATCTACTTCACCATATCTACTTCACCTTGTCTACTTCACCATATCTACTTCACCTTCGTCTACTTCACCATATCTACTTCACCCTCGTCTACTTCACCCTCATCTACTTCACCATATCTACTTCACCCTCGTCTACTTCACCATATCTACTTCACCCTTGTCTACTTCACCATATCTACTTCACCCTCGTCTATGGTGAAGTAGACGAGGTGAAGTAGATGAGGGAAATAAGTAGATATGGTGAAGTAGATGAGGGTGAAGTAGACGAGGTGAAGTAGATATGGTGAAGTAGACGAGGGTGAAGTAGATATGGTGAAGTAGACGAGGAGAAGTAGATATGGTGAAGTAGGCGAAGGTGACGTAGATATGGTGAAGTAGACGAGGTGAAGTAGATATGGTGAAGTAGACGAGGTGAAGTAGATATGGTGAAGTAGACGAGGTGAAGTAGATATGGTGAAGTAGATATGGTGAAGTAGACGAGGGTGAAGTAGATATGGTGAAGTAGACGAGGGTGAAGTATATATGGTGAAGCAGACGAGGTGAAGTATATATGGTGAAGTAGATATGGTGAAGTAGACGAGGGTGAAGTAGACGAGGTGAAGTAGACGAGGGTGAAGTAGATATGGTGAAGTAGACGAGGGTGAAGTAGATATGGTGAAGTAGACGAGGGTGAAGTAGGCGAAGGTGAAGTAGATATGGTGAAGTAGACGAGGTGAAGTAGATATGGTAAAGTAGACGAGGTAAAGTAGATATGGTGAAGTAGATATGGTGAAGTAGACGAGGGTGAAGTAGATATGGTGAAGTAGACAAGGGTGAAGTAAATATGGTGAAGTAGATATGGTGAAGTAGACGAGGTGAAGTATATATGGTGAAGTAGACGAGGTGAAGTAGAAGAGGGTGAAGTAGACGAGGTGAAGTAGATATGGTGAAGTAGATATGGTGAAGTAGACGAGGTGAAGTAGATATGGAGAAGTAGATATGGTGAAAAGACGAGGGTGAAGTAGATATGGTGAAGTAGATGAGGGTGAAGTAGATATGGAGAAGTAGACGAGGTGAAGTAGACGAGGGTGAAGTAGATATGGTGAAGTAGATGAGGGTGAAGTAGACGAGGGTGAAGTAGACGAGGTGAAGTAGACGAGGGTGAAGTAGATATGGTGAAGTAGATGAGGGTGAAGTAGACGAGGGTGAAGTAGACGAGGTGAAGTAGACGAGGGTGAAGTAGATATGGTGAAGTAGACGAGGGTGAAGTAGACGAGGGTGAAGTAGATATGGTGAAGTAGACGAGGGTGAAGTAGATATGGTGAAGTAGACGAGGTGAAGTAGATATGGTGAAGTAGATATGGTGAAGAAGATATGGAGAAGTAGATATGGTATAGTAGAAGAGGGTGAAGTAGATATGGTGAAGTAGATGAGGGTGAAGTAGACAAGGGTGAAGTAGATATGGTGAAGTAGATGAGGGTGAAGTAGATATGGTGAAGTAGATATGGTGAAGTAGACGAGGGTGAAGTAGATATGGTGAAGTAGACGAGGTGAAGTAGATATGGTGAAGTAGATATGGTGAAGAAGATATGGAGAAGTAGATATGGTGAAGTAGACGAGGGTGAAGTAGATATGGTGAAGTAGATGAGGGTGAAGTAGACGAGGGTGAAGTAGATATGGTGAAGTAGACAAGGGTGAAGTAGATATGGTGAAGTAGATGAGGGTGAAGTAGACGAGGGTGAAGTAGACGAGGTGAAGTAGACGAGGGTGAAGTAGACAAGGGTGAAGTAGATGAGGGTGAAGTAGACGAGGGTGAAGTAGACGAGGTGAAGTAGACGAGGGTGAAGTAGATATGGTGAAGTAGACGAGGTGAAGTAGACGAGGGTGAAGTAGACGAGGTGAAGTAGACGAGGGTGAAGTAGATATGGTGAAATAGACGAGGGTGAAGTAGACGAGAGTGAAGTAGATATGGTGAAGTAGATATGGTGAAGTAGATATGGTGAAGTAGACGAGGTGAAGTAGACGAGGTGAAGTAGACGAGGGTGAAGTAGATATGGTGAAGTAGACGAGGTGAAGTAGATATGGTGAAGTAGATATGGTGAAGAAGATATGGAGAAGTAGATATGGTGAAGTAGACGAGGTGAAGTAGATATGGTGAAGTAGATATGGTGAAGTAGATATGGTGAAGTAGATATGGTGAAGAAGATATGGTGAAGTAGATATGGTGAAGTAGACGAGGTGAAGTAGATATGGTGAAGTAGATATGGTGAAGAAGATATGGAGAAGTAGATATGGTGAAGTAGACGAGGGTGAAGTAGATATGGTGAAGTAGATGAGGGTGAAGTAGACAAGGGTGAAGTAGACGAGGGTGAAGTAGATATGGTGAAGTAGATGAGGGTGAAGTAGACAAGGGTGAAGTAGATATGGTGAAGTAGACAAGGGTGAAGTAGATATGGTGAAGTAGATGAGGGTGAAGTAGACGAGGGTGAAATAGACGAGGGTGAAGTAGACGAGGGTGAAGTAGATAGGGTGAAATAGACAAGGGTGAAGTAGACGAGGGTGAAGTAGACGTGGACAGACGTGACCCTCTGAGTCTCATCTGCTTCTCTCCTTGAAGAGCCTGATTGATCTGGCGCTCACGTAGCGTCGCGACCGAGACACACAGTGACCTTGCCATCGAGGAGAGATGCGGGACGACAACAGGATGACTTCTCACAACGTCATATTCATTTGTGAAATGTTTTTAGAATAACAAATTATAATGATTTTTTTTATCATAATGTTTAAATATTTTCATAAAGTTGGAAAAGCTGGTTAAACTGGATTAGCATGAACACGAAACTGAATGTGCTTCACAGCGGTTTGACTTCGAGTAACTGACTGAAATGATCTTTTATGAGGAGCAGAGAACAAACCCAGCCTGTAGAAATGCACACATACTGTATTACAATTCATATTTTCATTGCTGTTTGTGGTTGTCCTTATTGACTAGTTGTTATATTACATCATATCATATTATATTATTTTTCATGATATTATTTTATATTATATTATATTATATTATATTATATTATATTATATTAAATGTATGTATGTATGTATATAAAATATATTTTATTTTATATTATATTATATCAGGGTTATTCTCTTGCTAAAATATTTGAATGAATTCAAAATGAAATAAATCTTAACTGAAAGCATAAAAATAAAATGTAATTCAAAATATTAACAAAAATTCTAATATTAATGACACTAAAATAATCCTATATTAAATATGCCATTATATTTTATACTATATACTACACTATATTTTATACTATATGACAAATGTTTCGAAGTTTCTATTCATCAAATAAATAATCCTGAAAAATAAAAAGTTTGAGTTTTGTAAAATACATAACATGTATTTTAGGTTTTCCACAAAAATCTAAAGCAGCGCAACTGTTTTCAACATTGATGAAAATAATAAATGTTTCTTGATCATCAAATCATCATATTAGAGTGATTTCTGAAGGATCATGTGACACTGAAGACTGGAGTAATGATGCTGAACATTCAGCTTTGATCACAGGAATAAATTACACTTTACTATATATTCACATGTAAATAATACAGTTATTACACTGTAATATTTCCCCCCAGTTTTTACTGTATTTCTGATCAAGTTGAGCAGTTTTGATGAGCAGAAGACACATGCACAGACATCAGTGTTTCAGTCTCCTCCTCCATCTGAGTGTTTAATCTCCATCTTTTACCTCGACACAGGTGATTCATATCTGACAATCTCTCCCTATTTTCTGGGCTCTTATTCCTCCAGATAATATATTTGCATTAATTTTTCATCAGCTAGTAATGCGATTCATTCTCAGTGTCTCGTGCAGAGGAGAGATTGCGTTACTTCATTGAGCTCCGCACAGACGGAAGCGCTTTCACAGGCACAGATGGATTGTGGGTAAAACACACCATTACAGACCTGTTTTAACTCCAGCGCACATGCTCTTGTGTTACTCCGCTATACACATTAGTCGACACACACTGCAAAAAAAAAGTTTTCTTACATTCTTAAATCAAGATGCTTTTATCTAACAAGCAAAATGACATCAGATATTAGTCTTGCTTTTAAAATTAAAATTAAGTGAGTTTATGCTAAAAACAATGCCAATGGAGTAAAATGGTAACACTTTAGCTCATATTACTTAATGTATTAACTAACAATGAGCCATACATTTTTATGAATCAAAAATATTTGTGTTAACTAACTTAATTATGACAAATAAAACCTTATTGTAAAGTGTTTCCATAATAAAAAAAAAAAAACTTAATTCAAAGGGAAACAAGCTTCAGCTTAAACTAACTTCATTTTAATGCATTTTTGAGAAAGCAAGACTTGTTATTTTAAGCCATTTTGCTTCTCCAGTAAATGTGTCTTGATTTAAGAATGTTTCGATATTTGATCTGGAAAACATGAGTGAGAAAATCACATTTTTCATAGTAATAACATGCAAACAAAAAGGAAAGGAAAAGTAAGAAAGGAAGAAATATCTGTGAGTGTACTTGACTGTCACCGATTTCCCACATGACAGGCCTTTAAAAAAGCATCCGCAGGAAGAGAGCTGAGATGTTCGGAAAACATTTAGCGGATCAATACGTCGGGGAGCGAGTGTGTGCTCTGGGACACGAGCCCTTCCAGCCGGAATACTGTTACACTTCTATCAGTCAGACGCGCGGGTCGAGCGATTCAGCATATTCCTGTGTCTCTGCCCAACACAAGCGGCCCGTGCCAACAGCGCCTCGGCTCCAGCGGGCCAGCGGAGCGCCAGCCAACTACATCTACGGCTCTGACACGGCATGTGTGTGTGTGTGTCTCTGGCGCTCACTGAACCTGACGTGTGTTTGAGCAGATATAGGTGCCGGTAAAGATGCTTCGCACCATGTGACTGACTTAAAGGCCAACAAATGGCATTGCAAAGTGACATGTGACCCAATGAACGGTGAAACACACTTCACACATGTGCATCAATGTGTTTCTCAAGAACTCCTGAACACACACAAGCTTGAAATCGTCTGCAAAAACATGGCGTGTGTTGTCTGGGTTGTGTTTTTTTTTTACTTTGTGTGTTTTTTTTCATGGCAGTGTTGTTATAGTAAACTAAAACTATTAAAAATATTTATAATTCATTGAAAAAAAAAAAAAAAAAAAGATATATATATATATATATATATATATATATATATATATATATATATATATATATATTATTAATTATTATTAATATTATTTTTTTTTAACTGAGAAAATATAAAATGACAATTGTTGCCTTGGAATAAAATTACAAAAAAAAAAAAGTTACTGAAATAAAAAGTTACGTCCTGAAATTACTAAAACATAAAAAAAATAAAAAAAAATAAAGCTAAACACACACACACGCACGCACGCACGCACGCACGCACGCACGCACGCACACACACACACACACACACACACACACACACACACACACACACACACACACACACACACATATAACCCTAACCCTATAAACAATAAAAAATTAGTTATTAAAATTATAAAAAAAAAAGTTACTGAAATAATATAAAGTACTAAAATTACTAAAACTAAAACGTAAACATAAAACATTCATAAAACATTTAAGTTTTTGTTAAAATTAATGTTACATAAAATAGTATTAACAGATATAGCGTTTTTATTTTAATAATGTATTAGTTAATGTCAAAATTAATGTTAACTAACATTTATAAATGCAATAGACATTTGTATGGTTATGAATGAAACCTAAATTGTAAAGTGTTACCGTTTATATTGTTTAACGTAACAAAATAAATGATTTTAGTAAAATAACTATAATAACCCTGGACCGGAAGATCAGCATGTAGAACGAGCCTCTCACAAACATGCAAAGATGCCGTGACCCCGCGGGTCTCCTCACCTTCCTTCAGCATGCCCACTTTCAGACACTTCATGAAGCGGCACGCCTGACACGACTTGCGTCTCCGTTTGGTGATCTCGCACTCGTTGGTGGCCGGACAGCTGTACTCGATGTTACCTGGAGAAACACGGAGAGGAGAGACAGCGTGAGGCCAGAAATAACCCCAGCAAAACAAGCTAATGCAGGAGAGCTTTACAACACCGCACTGCATCCATCAAAGCCATCAAAAGAACACTCTATAAATCACTTTATTTATAAAATCATCTTTTACTCAATTTGATAAATTGCTTGTGGCCGCGAGACACTACAGAACAGGGACAGCGTGTGCTGGGAAGATGAAGAAACATGAGGCAACAAAACAGATGAGACAGGATTCAAAACTAAAGCTTCTATTCAAATCACACCTCGCCAGATTACATTCTCACATTCAGAGCGCATGTTCAGCGGCTCCGCGTATCGCCGTGGAGAGACCTCTTTTGCTGCGCCCGCTATTTACATAGAGAACATAACCAGATCCTGATACATTATTCAAGCTGAGCACTTCAGCGCTTGATACCTGCACAATAAAAGAGCCGTTTGAGTCGCATTGTGAGAGTAACAATAGGCAAAGTGCTTGATACACTCGGCCATTCTGCTTGTGTCCATGTGCATTTAACTGCGCGAGGCATTTCAATTAGGACATGTATGGGTAATGGCAGGAGAGGAGGCTAAATGCAGAGTGACAGTCGGCTGCGGCGCTCTTGCTCTCCGGCGAGCGTGTGGTTTGAATGTCTATGCGCTCGCTCAATTTATTCAGGCTCGTCTGGATCGGTGTGGTGAATGAAAACAGCGGAGGAAAATAACACTAAGTACGGGACACCGCCGGGATTCACCGGGAAAAGAACAACATCTCTGTGTCGATGAGTGTGTATCTTTTAAAGTGACCGTGAAATCAATTATTTATTTATTTTTGGAATATTGCAGTTTATTATAAATGATTTATGGGTGCACATCATTATTGTGTAAATGATCTTGACTCAGAATAAGTTCTCTTCTCTGATGACGAGGGCGGGGCTATAACCTGTCACTCACATGAGATCAGACCACAACCATCCAATCAATTCCCCACAGACACAATCAAGCCCCGCCCACATTTGCTCTTGTTCCAGAAGCGTTTCACTCGATATACGACACAATAGAGAAAAGACTAGCGCAACATCCCTTTCATGACGACTTTAAATCATAAAGCTTTAATTTTATCTGGAAAGCTACAGGACGGACAGTCGCTTCTCTTTCGTTGACAGCAGCTTTATAAGGTTTATAAGCACTTCTCATCACAAGTTTGGGAAGATGGTCGGTGCATGTTGTGTTTTCAAAAACACATTATAAGCAGCATTTACTGTGAATGGAGCCGCTGAAAACACCAGATCATGGGAATAAACACAGAGCCGCGCTTCACACTGAAACACACAGCGCATATATTTATTGCGGACTTTAAAAAGTGCAGCTTTTGGTGCAACGTGGCAAAATGAAATGGGTCGGTTCTGGCAGGCTCTTACTCATGACAACTGTGTTTCACCTCTATTAGTGTAAACGTGACTGTTCAATGTTCTGCTGTCTCTCCATTTAAACATGTTCCTTCAAAACCCCTCACGGTTACATGCTTACTTTCACGGAAGCTACAGAATAACACAATACAAAAAGGTAATTGTGACTTTTTATCACACAATTCAGACTTTTATCTTGCAAGTGTGAGTTTATATTTCGCAATTTTGAGATAAATGCCTGAATTGTGAGATAAAAAGTCACAATTACCTTTTTTTATTGTGTTATTCTGTAGCGGAGACAAGCTTCCATAATTATCAAATTATATATACACTATATAACACAAAATATTAGTAGTTGACCACTTTTTTAAAGGCTGATGCTGATATCTTAGAGAACAGATCACAACATTTAATTTAAAGATAATAAATAACGTGCTGCCATGACATTTATACTTACTCAACACAATATTTGCTAAATTACAAATGAATCATTTGAAAATGTATCAGTATGAAAATTAAATCTAAAATAAAATAATCAGGCTTATACTTTAGATATAAACTTTTTTTTTATTAAAAAACATTATAGTAGTTTTCACGGTTTCACTTTATTGTACAGTACGAGCACTTACAGTGTACTTACCTAAGAAAGTACTGGGTAATATAAGGCCACTACATGGGTTACGGTTAGGTTTAGGGGTAGGATCAGGGTTTTACCTAGTTATTACCCAGTTATTGTAATAAATATAATAAGCAAAGGCCTTAAAATAAAAGTAAAGGTACATAATATGTACATGGGGAACAGGACTGTAAAATAAAGTGCTACCGTTTTCACAAATAAAGAAAGTGTTGGGAGATCCTCAAAATAATATTTCCCACACATATCAGACAAACTAGACAACTAAGAAATATATTGACTGACTACTTGTCAAGTCCACTCAGCATTATTTCTATAGCGCTGTATACAATACAGATTGTTTCAAAGCAGCTTCACTGTGATAAACAACAAAATAACAGTGATAATGTTGTTAAATTCATTAATTATGAAACAAATACATTTCCAGCCGTAAAGCGGCTCTACAGAGACAATAGTGTCATTGCTCAGATCAGTTAAACTACTTTGTATCTATCAGCATCACTGCAGTAAACCTTTCTTAAAGCTTTCTCAGGGACAAATCTAATGAATTATGTATGCCTTTATTTATTGCAGTGGATTAGCAGAGATAGCGTGCGGTTGATGCAGCTCTACTGTAAAGATATGAATGAACAGGTCAGTCGCCTCAGATGTGGAGCGAGGAGATTATCAGCGTTCTTCTGCTCTCTGAAATATTCCACAAACGCTTCCATCCCCCATTCCCAACTTATGCAATTATGTTAACATTATTGCACAGATCAAGCGGATGGTCCCAAGATGTATTAAATAATTAGAAATTCACCCTTTTATCTGGGTTATACAAATCAGTATGCAAATGTAGCAGATCTCTTTGGGTTTGGGGTAAATAAAGGTGTGGAAATGAGTGTGATAAAGTCTGATTGCGCCTCTTCTTGTTTTCCCGTTTGTTGTCACGAGCAACTAAACTCTAATCAAACACATTTCCTGTGCGTTTTGACTCACGCATTGGTTTTCCCACAGCTTGAATGAGCAGAGGCTCATCCCTCCTTTATCCTATCATTTTCTGGAGAAGGAAAGGCTGAAACTTCCTATTCTGGGATGCATCCCTGTGGGATCATTACGGCAGGATCCGTCTTGAATTGCAGTGTTGGTAAGCGTATCCCGGCTGTCTGATTGGCCCGCTCCACCGGGAGACTGATGGCTCTTATTCCCTCAGAAATACACTCCTCGTCTCACGTACACACACCTTCGGCTCTCGGCATCAGACTGGTCCACTTCACAGCTCATTCTGGCCTCTTCTGTCGGGACCAGTTTGAATAAGCTGTGATGTGGACCTTATATATTGTGGACTAGGCCTTAGTGACTGACATGTAAAGCGGACAACCATAGATTATTTTAATATCCAGGTTAGTGCTGCACAATTTGATGTAAAAACTAAATTGTGATTTTTCCGATCAAAATTGAAATTGCAATTTAAAATGGGCAAAAATGGCATTGCAATAGTAATATGTTATTTTAAACATTTGAATCTTTTTTTATTATATATATATATATGACGATAAAATATAAATAAGATTAAAAAAGATTCAAATGTTTAAAATAACATATTACTATTGTAATGTATCACTGTAAAATAAAAAATAGATATTTATTATAATGAAAAAAAAATATAATATTAATTTTATTTAGTATTTAAGTATAACTGTAAAATTATAGCTGTCTTAATTTTTTTAATTTTCAAATATTAAATTGACCATGAAATTAAAAATTACAATTCTATTTTTATTTTTTATCGAATATTGCAGTGTTAATTCTAAACGATTTATGGGTGTAAATTATTATTGTTTTAATAATATTGACTCAGAATAAGTCACTCACATGAGATCAGCCAATAGCAGACCACAACCATCCAACCAGCCAATCAATTCCCCACAGACACAATCAAGCCCCGCCCACATTTGATCTTGTTCCAGAAGCGTTTCACTCGATATACGACACAATAGAGAAAAGACTGGTGCAACTTCTCTTTCATGACGACTTTAAATCATAAAGCTTTAATTTTATATGGAAAGCTACAGGACGGACAGCTTAAATTTATTGTCAAAAATCTCATATCATGTAAAGATTTTATTTGTAAACAAGAAGCAACACTTAGAAATGATGCAATACGGAAGACGAGTGTGCAATCGCTTCAGTTTCAGAATGGACCTACTTTAGAAGTCCTATAAAAGTTATATTTTTAAAATAAAAGTCTTGGGATTGGAGAAGACAAATAAAGTCTGTTTTTTCGACATTAATCCGCTTTAATTTCTTTGATGGTATTTCAGGACCGGTGCCAGGCCATGGTTTGGGGAGAGACTCGGGTCAAGTAAGTAAATTACAGTAAAATGGAAGGTCTTCCTCATCAAAATCTAAACTGACTTTTACAGGCCTACTGTCAGACTCCATTACTTCACAGAAGAAAGAGAAGGAGATTCACACAACTTTACACCTGTGCTGAGATAGGGCTCGGGACGAGGCTCTTGGTAGTGTTTGGGTCACGGGTGTGTTTGGGGCACGGGTGTGTTTGGGTTCCGGGGGGGTTTGGGTCACGAGTGTGTTTGGGTCACGGGTGTGTTTGGGTCACGGGGGTGTTTGGGTCACGTGTGTGTATGGGTCACGGGTGTGTTTGGGTCACGGGTGTGTTTGGGTCACGAGTGTGTTTGGGTCACGGGTGTGTTTGGGTTCCGGAGGTGTTTGGGTCACGCGTGTGTTTGGGTTCCGGGGGTGTTTGGGTCACGGGTGTGTTTGGGTTCCGGGGGTGTTTGGGTCACGGGTGTATTTGGGTCACGGATGTGTATGGGTCACGGGTGTGTTTGGGTCACGGGTGTGTATGGGTCACGGGTGTGTTTGGGTCACGCGTGTGTTTGGGTTCCGGGGGTGTTTGGGTCACGCGTGTGTTTGGGTTCCGGGGGTGTTTGGGTCACGGGTGTGTTTGGGTCACGGATGTGTTTGGGTCACGCGTGTGTTTGGGTTCCGGGGGTGTTTGGGTCACGGGTGTGTTTGGGTCACGGATGTGTTTGGGTCACGCGTGTGTTTGGGTTCCGGGGGTGTTTGGGTCACGGGTGTGTTTGGGTCACGGATGTGTTTGGGTCACGCGTGTATTGGGTTCCGGGGGTGTTTGGGTCACGGGTGTGTATGGGTCACGGATGTGTTTGGGTCACGCGTGTGTTTGGGTTCCGGGGGTGTTTGGGTCACGCGTGTGTTTGGGTTCCGGGAGTGTTTGGGTCACGGGTGTGTTTGGGTCACGGGTGTGTATGGGTCACGGGTGTGTTTGGGTCACGCGTGTGTTTGGGTTCCGGGGGTGTTTGGGTCACGCGTGTGTTTGGGTTCCGGGGGTGTTTGGGTCACGGGTGTGTTTGGGTCACGGATGTGTTTGGGTCACGCGTGTGTTTGGGTTCCGGGGGTGTTTGGGTCACGGGTGTGTTTGGGTCACGGATGTGTTTGGGTCACGCGTGTGTTTGGGTTCCGGGGGTGTTTGGGTCACGGGTGTGTTTGGGTCACGGATGTGTTTGGGTCACGCGTGTATTGGGTTCCGGGGGTGTTTGGGTCACGGGTGTGTATGGGTCACGGATGTGTTTGGGTCACGCGTGTGTTTGGGTTCCGGGGGTGTTTGGGTCACGCGTGTGTTTGGGTTCCGGGAGTGTTTGGGTCACGGGTGTGTTTGGGTCACGGGTGTGTTTGGGTCACGCGTGTGTTTGGGTTCCGGGGGTGTTTGGGTCACGGGTGTGTTTGAGTCACGGGTGTGTATGGGTCACGGGTGTGTTTGGGTCACGCGTGTGTTTGGGTTCCGGGGGTGTTTGGGTCACGCGTGTGTTTGGGTCACGGGTGTGTATGGGTCACGGATGTGTTTGGGTCACGGATGTGTTTGGGTCACGCGTGTGTTTGGGTGTTTGGGTCACGCGTGTGTTCCGGGGGTGTTTGGGTCACGCGTGTGTTTGGGTTCCGGGAGTGTTTGGGTCACGGGTGTGTTTGGGTCACGGGTGTGTATGGGTCAAGGGTGTGTTTGGGTCACGGGTGTGTATGGGTCACGGGTGTGTTTGGGTCACGGGTGTGTTTGGGTCACGGGTGTGTTTGGGGCGACAGGGGTGTTTTGGTCACGGGTGTGTTTGGGTCACGGGTGTGTTTGGGTCACGGGTGTGTTTGGGTTCCGGAGGTGTTTGGGTCATGCGTGTGTTTGGGTCACGGGTGTGTTTGGGTCACGGGTGTGTATGGGTTCCGGAGGTGTTTGGGTCACGGGTGTGTTTGGGTCACGAGTGTGTATGGGTCACGGGTGTGTATGGGTCACGGGTGTGTTTGAGTCACGGGTGTGTATGGGTCACGCGTGTGTTTGGGTCACGGGTGTGTATGGGTCACGAGTGTGTTTGGGTCACAGGGGTGTTTGGGTCACGGGTGTGTTTGGGTCACGGGTGTGTATGGGTCACGGGTGTGTTTGGGTCACCGGGGTGTTTGGGTCACGGGTGTGTATGGGTCACGGGTGTGTATGGGTCACGGGTGTGTTTGAGTCACGGGTGTGTATGGGTCACGGGTGTGTATGGGTCACGGGTGTGTTTGGGTCACGGGTGTGTATGGGTCACGGGTGTGTATGGGTCACGGGTGTGTTTGAGTCACGGGTGTGTATGGGTCACGGGTGTGTATGGGTCACGGGCGTGTTTGGGTCACGGGTGTGTATGGGTCACGAGTGTGTTTGGGTCACAGGGGTGTTTGGGTCACGGGTGTGTTTGGGTCACGGGTGTGTATGGGTCACGGGTGTGTATGGGTCACGAGTGTGTTTGGGTCACCGGGGTGTTTGGGTCACGGGTGTGTATGGGGTGACGGTGGTCTTGAACGGATGCTGAGTGGAGATGTCATGAACAGCTTGGACTGAGGGAACCATGTGTTGCTTTCAGTGTTGTGTGTAACTCATTACAAGTAACTTGAGTTACGTAATCAGATTACTTTTTCAAATAACTAGTAAAATAATGCATTACTTGACAGATAGATAGATAGATAGATAGATAGATAGATAGATAGATAGATAGATAGATAGAGTAAAATTTACAACAAAATATCTGAGTTACTTTTTCAAATAAGCAACACAAGTTACTTTGTTTTCCCATGTATTGACTGACAGCTCTCCTGTCCTCATGTTGAGATAAATCGAAGTGCAGAGGTGTATGTGTGTGTGTGTGTGTGTGTGTGTGTGTGTGTGTGTGAACATGATGGTTATTGTAGTTCTAGACTAAATGTGAGCGTGCATTTACTCATCTCACTTGCACAAAAAAAAGATTCAATATTACTCAAAATGAATCAAATCAGTGAAATGCAGATTCAGAATTCTATGCAAACCTCCAATAACCAAAAATGTTAAATAAAACATACATATTTATGCATTTAATCTCACTTTATTGACCAATGTACTTGCTTTTGACCTTCGATGATTCAGGTAAACCATAAGCAAACATGACTATAGATTTTTTTGTTTTCATTGGTAAAGTGTTGAACTTTTTTCTCCTGCATCTATTCTTCCGCTATCCAGAACACTTTTTTTTGTATTTTTTTTCTTTTATTCTGAAGCAATATTCTCATCAGTGTTCAATCAACTTTGATATATTGGTATTTAAATCTGCATATTGTCTTAATGAGCGTCTTAATGAGCGAGTCATTGATTCATTCATTCAAACGATTCGTTCAAACGACTGATTCATTCAAGAATGACACAGATGTTTCTGAATGAGTCATTGAATCTTTGATTCAACCGATTCATTCAAAATGCTGCGCGAGCCTCAACAGCACAACAGTGTTACCGTCGGTAATACATTTATCATCCACTATCGATCGCAACTTAAAATAAATGTAATAAATATCAGAATCATTCTCTCGTTTTTGTGATTCCCTAGTTATTTTGTTGTTGTTGTTGTTGTTTTTGTTGTTGTTTTTGTTATTGACGTTCTAATCAGGATAAAATTTTCTTTTACTTGTCCCTTCAATAAATCCACTTGCCCCGGACAAGCGGACAAGCGTTAATGTCGAGCCCTGTTGTAATGCATTACTTTTCAAAGTAATTTCCCCAACACTGGTTGCTTTAAAAGGCATTTTTTGGTTGAAGGCCGAAATAAACGAAGCAAAAGTGACTAATGACAAAGCAAACCCTAACACTAACCACCCTGCTCTTGTTAGTCTCTGTATGCATGTGCCTGTACAGAAAGTGTACACATCCAGTTTTATCTTCAGATAGACACTGATTCTAGCTTCTAAATTGTAAAATGTAAAACATTTTCACCACTTCAGAAACAGTCTACAAATCATCTTTCTGTCCAGAACCGGAATTAAACTTTCATGAGAGTATTAATCTCATTTATTATGAATGAACCTAGATATTCCAAGAATTCCATATTCTATATAAATGTGATTTGCCAACATTTGTAAGTCACTAAAGAGTTCACACTTGAAACACAAGTAAATTGCGTTCTCAAGATTTGCTCCACAGCTTGAATCCGCAGTAAAGACGCTTTGCTGATATAGCAGGTGAAATCAAGGTATTGGGCAACATTTATCGGTTTCTGCTTAAGCTGCTTATGACTGTACTCTGAGAAAGGGAAACAGGTTAACTCGTTTACACGACCACATGTGCTGTCTGCATAATCGGGTTAAGAATGTGCATGCAAACAACTATTCAAACGCAAAATAGCACTAAAGTTCACAGAACGATAAACACTTGGCTGCTTTCAAAGAAATTAATGGACTTGTTACATTTGTAATTATTGTTGTATCACTATAAGGACTAAAACTGATTCAGTTCACCTTTTTTATGTTTGTTTAGTGATGAGAATCATAAGGAATTCAGACTTCATGATTTTTTCATAGTATTAGTATGTTTGAGATAGTTTTTAGTACTTTATTTCCACCTTTACCTTATAGCATACAGAATATATGGTAAGACTTGCAATAAAGGTCCCATTAGTTGCATTACAACTAACAATGAGCAATACATTTGTTAAAGTATTTATTCATCAAACATACAACTGTTCATGTTAGCTCAGGTGCATTAAATAATGTTAACAGATACAACTTTTGATTTTATTAATAAATTAATTAACATTAACTGAGATTAATCAATCCTTCAGAAGTGTTTTTATTGTTAGTTCATATTAATGTATTAAGTTAAAGTCCCCCTGTGGTGAAAATCCAGTTTTTAATATTGTTTATTTGTTGTTCAAAGGGGTGGTTGATTATGATCTGACTTTCTAACTTTAGTTAGTGTGTAATGTTGCTGTTTGAGCATAAACAACATCTGCAAAGTTACAACACTCAGAGTTCAAAGCAAAGGGAGATATTTGCTTTTAAAGAAATTGCTTTTTAAGAACTACAACAAACGGCTGGTAGAGACTACACCACATTCCTCACGAGTTAGTGACATCACCAACCCTAGAATTTACATAAACCCCTCCCCCGGGAACGCGATTTATAGATTATCATGACAGAATATGCTTATCAATGACTAGAAGATAACTACACATAAGATACATAAATTCATCAACTAAATTTGACAATTTTAACATGCTATATAAAAATATCTGTGGGGTATTTTGAGCTAAAACTTCACACACACACACACACACTCTGGGGAATGTGAAAAGGGCATTTACCCACAACTTTAATCTGCTTTAAGACACATCATGTGTAAGTTCATAAGTCGACAGCATTGCTGAGTATTTCCTCCTTAAAACTGCAGTGAACCAAAGACAGTCTCAAAAACACGCTTTGAAATCGCTGGTGTTTCTGACGTCACAAACTACCTTGTAACCAATCAGATCAACGTGTGATCGTCAACCAGTGGATCTCTGAGCTGAGTGAGTGAGTGGAGGCGGGGCTCATTTGCATATTCATAGAACTGCGCATACTGAATGAGGCAAGGGTGTCGAGTTACATTCAAGATATTTTAAGACATTTTCAAGAAAAAGAAAAAAAAAAACGTTTAAATATGTAATTTTGGTGATCAAAGATGAGTTTTAAGGGAAAAAATGATTGACTACAGGGGGACTTTAACTAATGTTAACTTATAGAGACCTTACCAGCTAACAGGGAACGTTCTCAGAAGGATCTCTCAAAGTTATGATCAAACGTTCTTCCAGTAACGTTAACAGAACGTCCGTTCAAAGTTATTTTGGCTTTAATAGACCCTTTTACAGTTGGTAAACATGATGACGTATTTGTGTGGGCGGGGCTTAGCTGGAGGCAGAAAGATCCCTCTGGCTGCTTCACTAACGCTAGTTTGCAAGTTTTGTTAGCTGGTTTTTTAACAATGACTGGAGAAAATCCGATTTTGTCTTAATGTGCAAGGTCACTCACTGTCCAGGGCCGCGATTGTTATTTGCAAAAGTTAATTTTAACGGACGGAACCAGATAGACCGTACACGCTCAATCAATGTACGATCTGACAGGATTAACGTTAACGCTACCTCCGGTTGAGCGGCCTGACTTCTCCACCTACCCGATAGAGAAACCGAGGGTAAAGAGAAACTGAGGAAATATAAATATGTTTAGATGCCTATAACTATGTGCTGAATGGTCATGTAAAGACGATCCGCAGTTCTGCCTAGCCAGCGCCAAGAAGACGACAATGTAAAGAGTGACACTACGGTGCAATTTTAATGATATGAATATTTTCTAGAAATAAAAATTCCAGATACAGCATACTCATTTTTCATCGATTCTTGTACCCAACAACACAACAAGATGACATTTAATAATAAAAATAATAATTTAAGCTCCTTATTATGTAGCCGAATCTGTGCTGGTTTGTATTGGCCGCCTCCAGTTTTCCGTTTGTTTTGCCTCCAGCTAGCGCCGTGACTTAACTGTGACGTCGGCGCAAAAGGGGTCTATAAAAGTTACCAAAAAAACAACAACAACATTTTAGTTGGATGCTCATCTAACGTTTTTTTTTTTTAAATGTTACTGTTTCAAAACATTCAGAGAACATTCAAATTTAACATTCCGATAATGATGAAACGGAATGTTCCCTAAACAAGACATTTAAAAAACAACATTTAATGAACTGTACATTGAAGGTTCCGAGAACATTCAGTTAGAAAACCGTTCTTGGAACATATCTTCGTCAGCTGGTTTATCGTAAAGTTTTTCTGAACTTTCCCTGTTATATATCTGTCCCGTTCAGACCCAATGTCTGTTGGATCATGGAAACCCTCAGCCCTGTTATTTACTTACTTAATCACATCTAATCCACATCTCTCATGCCTCTTTACTTGTCTTCTTCTGTCAAAAGCTCAACGTCTGCCCTATTCTTCCTCCTCTCGTTGTCTCAACCTGCCCTGCCTAAAATCCTCCCTCGTTCTTCCCGAGCCTTTCGTCTGCTTATTATGCCATTAGTCGTCCGGCTCTTGCACGAGACAAAAACCAGTCCCTCTTCAATCTAAAGAAAGTCCTCTGTTTCTTCCCCTCCTTCCTGAAATTACCCGGCGACGCGTGCCTGCGTTTCTAATTGCGCCGGTCGTCCCCGGAGACAAGCCCCTCCCCCCGGCATAATGAAAAGCCTCGGCCTTAATTACTCCTGCTGAACGCTGATTGTTATTGACAAAACTCCTGTGGCTCGGACAAACGGCTCTAGATTAGCTCCATTACAGGCAGCGCTCCAAGAGGAACAGCACAGCGATAGAGGGGGGGAATCGCCATCTGACAATACAAAGACGCTTGCTTTCTTTCTTTCTTTCTTTTCGTGTAACTCTCCTCTTCTTAGTTCTGCTCGTTCGAGTGTCTTGTCAGAAACGCTGTGTTTTTTAAGCCCGACTCTAAATATGTGACTTGAGGTCCGCCGCGCGTGATTCGTCAACAGTGAGCGCAAATAGCAGCGTTTTTGGACGAGTCGTGATTGTTTGCTTCACAAAAGGTACATAGACTGTTTAAAGCCGATACAAGCGGTCCTGAACGCGAGTGTTTAAACACCTGACGGCGTGAGGGTTTGGGGATTTATGGAGCGATCTCGTGTTTTTGTCACTGAAATCTCAGTGATTCA
The DNA here is from genome assembly GCF_964197995.2 of Scardinius erythrophthalmus. NCBI lineage: Eukaryota > Metazoa > Chordata > Actinopteri > Cypriniformes > Leuciscidae > Scardinius > Scardinius erythrophthalmus. Next base: position 37,197,702 of record NC_138239.1, on the reverse strand, counting down.
GAGACTATCATGGTTCACGCTGAAGATGAATACATACAGTAGGGCTTTAAACGTGTGTGTGAAGTTATGGGACAGTTTACTGAACCTTTAGACAAAGTCTAAAAGAAAAGTTTGCAAGTTTTGTTGTGTATCATATTTGATGCATCAGGCGTTTATGGCTGATAAAGTGAGAATATGAAGGAAAAACAGCTCAGTTTTATTCACAGGCCCAAACTGAGCAAAAATATGCAATTTGCTGCAGATGCTGATTTTAATATGAACAAAAAGATGAAATTCTGATGCTTGTGATCAATGACATCTTTATAACAGTATAGCAGATACTTACATAAAATCCATATAAATATCAGCCGTCACTCAATATCTGCCAATAATGTCTTAGTAAGCTGATATTTAAATGCTTAGTTTTATGATCAAATCTCTGTAGTTTTAAATCTATAATGCAATGCAATACAATGATGATTGAGAGATGAACAAATAAACCTTCCTCAAAAGCCTGATGATCATATTTGATACTCATGATTATGATAATAAATTATGTATGATAATCAAGTAAAGCGAAGCTGCTTCAGTCCAGCTGAAATATTACTAACAATATCAAAGTTATTCTTGCGTTTCCTTGATAAATCAGGGCAGATTTGACACAGAAAGACTCGTGAAGCTCGAGCTGAAGGAGGACGACTGTACAATTATCCTGAAAGACTTTTACTTGATAAAAGAGTCTAAACTCTCAGTCAGAGACAGAAGGACTGAGGAGATCATGAGGTTAAACTTCAAATTCTTGCATGTGTGTCAGCCACATTTACATTACATTCGTTTTAATGTGAGCATCGGGAAATGTGAGTTTTTATGCAATTAATTGCAATAAAATACAAAAGGTTTATGATATCAGAGCAGTGTGACTGCTGTTGTTCAGCATCTCTCTCACTGTATCTCTCTGACACACACACACACACACACACACACACACACACACACACACACACACACTCCTCTTCACTCTGACTCTGTGATGCTGCTCGTCTGTTGTGACCCTGAACATCTCGACTCACGACAGAAACCTCTGCATTACAGTCACAGCTCTGCACAGACTCACACACACCGACACAGAACACACACACATTCATCCTCAGGAACAACTTGAAACATGTCTGTTCAGTTTTCCCTCTTCAACTTGCTTTTAGTAGCAAGTAAAACATCCATCCATCCATTTTGGCGCAGTGTTACTTTAGCATTGAGATATTATTATAGTTTTTAAATAATTTGAATAAGTTTTCACTTTTATATTTTCCATTTTAATTTTAGTTATTGTTTCAGTAAATTTGTTGTGTTTTTTGTATTTTTTTTTAAACCATGTCTACTGTATATAGATTTGATTAATCTTTATTTCCGTTTTAGTTTTATTTATCTGAAATTAAATGAAAATGTTTCAAATGTTTATATATACTATATATATATATATATATATATATATATATATATATATATATATATATATATATATATATATATATAATTTTATTTCGGTTAACATTTATTTTATTTCAAACAACGTTTTTTTTAAGGCTTGTGTTTTAGTAAACTATAATAGCTCTGCTGTGTAGAGACTGGATTTCAGAGTCGACGCTCATTACTGCTACATTTGACATGTTATTATACAGCCGTTCGCAGAAACCTCCATGCTAGTGTCTGATTGTTTTCTTGTTTTGGTAAAACCTGAATCTAGTCTTTGGTATTTTGGTAAACCTGCCTCTAAACTGCATGTGAAAACAAGCCTAAAGACCCGTTCACAACAAGGACAATAACTATAACAATAAAGAAAAAGCTCTAAAAATAATTTTTACAAAAAGTTTTGTTTTAGTAGCAAGTAAAACTTCCATCCATCCATTTTGGCGCAGTGTTACTTTAGCATTGAGATACTATTATAGTTTTTATAAATAGTTTGAATTAGTTTTTACTTTTATATTTTCCATTTTAATTTTATTTTTTAATGTTATTGTTTCAGTAACTTCAATAACTATAAAGATAAAGATATAGCTCTAAAAATCATTTTCACAAAAAAAAATTCCCGACAGCATCGGCAGCCAATCAGAATCCATCCTGCTAAGAGCTCGAGCATTTAAAGCAACAGACGACAAAACTGCAGCGCATGCATAGAATAAAGATCGATATCGTCCACTGGTGTAGATAACTAATAAAGTTATCAATATAGTTATCTTTATAGCTATAGTTCTTGGTGTGAGTGGGCCTTTACAGTGCTTTACATGTCAGTCAAATGGTCTCTTTCTGTATAATAGGTCCAAATTAAGACACAATATGGAGCAGAACTTAAAGGGGTGGTTGATTATGATTTCACTTTTCTAACTTTAGTTAGTGTGTAATGTTGCCGTTTGAGCAGAAACAACATCTGCAAAGTTACAACGCTCAAAGTTCAAAGCAAAGGGAGATATTTACTTTTAAAGAAATCGCTTTTAAGGACTACAACAAACGGCTGGTAGAGACTACACCACATTCCTCCCGGGTTAGTGACATCACAAACGCTACAATTTACATAAACCCCGCCCCTAGAACACAATTTATAGATTATCATGCCAGAATATGGTAATCAATATGCTAAGTTCATCAACTAATCATTCAGAAATGTCCTGTTGCTTCTACATGTTGTCATTTCTTCTAAAGTCTTTCCATCATTGTCTGACTCCGGTTTGAACGTAAAATGCTAAAAGATTTTGAAATGTTCAGTGCATGTCTGTGTGAGGTAAAAGGACACAAGCTCTTGTAGCTCCGCCCCCTGTCCCGGGAGCAGCAGCTCATTTGCATTTAAAGGGACAGACACAAAAACGGTGTGTTTTTGCTCATCCTCAAAAAGTGACAATTTTAACATGCAATATAAAAATATCTGTGGGGTATTTTGAGCTAAAACTTCACATACACACTCTGGGGACATCAGAGACTTATTTTCATCTTGTGAAAAGGGCATTATAGGACCTCTTTAAACCATCAGTACCATTAGTCAAGATCTGCTTTGGTTTGTCCACTCCTACTGTGCTGTAGTGAGGAGAGACTATTTCATCCGCTCTGGTCAGTGTGGTCATCTGATCATATGTCTCTGTAACAGTAAACCTCGTATAAGCGATCAAATGGATTGAATACTAGAACGTCACCGCTGGCGCCACACCATACATTACCATGACCATGTCATGATGATACGTCAATAACAGCATCGTCTTTTTATTAACAACTGGCCATCCACGGTTCATCGTTTCTCATCGTTTCAGTTCATTGTGAAATATTAGTTTGACTTCTCATCATAATTGATCGTTCGCAAAGACCCGCCCCCTTTAGTTACTGTATCATGTTCTCACACAGTGAAAAATACATTGCGGAGCAAAGAGACTGACAACGCTGACACACAGGACAGACCAGCTTACTTTTGATGTGAAACAAAGTCTCAGCTTTCAAATTTGGTAATTTTTTAAAGACATTTAAACAATAAATACAGTTTTGTGGCTCTTTAATGTGTCGTAACAGATCGCTGCCTGAGTTAAAGCTGCTCGTCAACCGATCATCTCAAATAAACATGAATGAACATCAGAAGGATTGTTTCAAACGTGGAAAGACGTCAGTACACAGTTCAAATCCACCGACGTTAATCTACTAACTTTCCAGACTGCTTTGTCGCAATTAAGACAGAGCCCTGAGTTATAAACTCAGAATTGCGTGATGTAAAGTTGCAATTGCGTGTTATAAAGTCAGAATTGTGAGATACAAACTCACAATTGTGTGTTATAAAGTCAGAATTGTGTGATATAAAGTCGCAATTGTGAGATATAAACGGACAACTGCGTATTATAAAGTCAGAATTGCGAGAAAAATGACAGAAATTCACAAAAATGGCCGATTCTGCAGATTATGATTGGTCAGATCGCCTGTCAATCAAACTCCCTGCGAAGGGTGAATTTACACACAGCAAAGAGCGCATATGATGGCCTACCTTGTATTGTTCTCTTGAAGAAGGCCTTGCAGGCTTCGCAGGAGGCCACGCCGTAGTGATACCCAGACGCGATGTCTCCGCACACCAGGCACAGGCGTTTAGGGATGGAGTTGAGCATGTACTCGCACTTGATGGAGGCGGGGTCGTCGAGCAGCGAGCTGGAACAGTCCTCGTATCGCTTTCGGCAGGCGCTCCCCCCCGCGCCCAGCGGCCCGCCCGCCGTGAACATGGGCGGAGAGTCCAGGCCGTTGGAGTGGCTGTTGATGGCGCTGGCGTAGCCGCCGCTAGCGTCCGAGTGCGCCCCGGGACTGGGGTGGCTCGCCGTGTCCACCAGAGACGACGGACTGGAGGGCTCAGTCTTAATGTAGGAGCCACAGCTGGACGTCATGTGCCGCTCCTCAGCGGCCATCCTGGTCAGCAGCCTGGAGGACACACACACACACGTGAGAGGGGGACGGCTAGCGAGCAAAAACACAAGTGTGACGCCAGAACAGTTTCAGTAAACAAGCCATCAGCAGTGACACAACAAAATCCAATTCATAGAGCGCCCAGACAGCAACATAGTGTCGGCCCAGATCCGGCCCACATCCGGGCCGTGTGAATCCACGTGTACCAACACTATTTCGCTGTCTGGGTGCATTCATAAGAATAGCGCTGGGGTGCTTTCCCGAAAGCATCGTTAGCCAACTATGGTGGCAAGTTCTGTCGTTATCAGCAGTTTAATGAGTCTGTGTTTCCTGAAACTATAGTCCCAACGAACATTCGCAAACAGGATCGCAGAGTTGTGCGTTTGGAGCGACAGATCTCGACCTGTGGTTAGAAGAAGAGTTTCTAGTGTGCATGACATGTGGACTCAATAAATCCTGATCTTGAGCAAAATAAGCAAGCTGACATTCAGTGCAATCTATATCTTTAATTAGAATACATGCAAATGTCATTTACGTCTTTTAGTTTGTCGAGATTTATAGTACTGTTTTTGAAGAGCGCGCATGTGCGAACGTGATCTAGTGTGTAAGAACGAGCCTATGATTGAATCTGGAAATAAAGCAAAATAACTGAGAAAAATGAGAAATAGTCCTCAGATGCCGTGTCTGTAATTTATATCAACGCATCTAGCGTTAATTTGATTTTAAAGAGATTCATTAAAAGAAGTTATGACTCCAACACGTAATAACATCATTAACCAACGTGGTTGAACGACACATTTGTGACAATATGATTTCGGGAAACAGTCGTGATTAGCTAGTTAATTTATTCAACGATGTATCATACTATGGTAATTAAGCAGCGAGTTACGTAGTTGTACGGGAAGCGGACCCGGGAACGATGATGGTTAAATGGGATTATTTTGGCACTATAATGATCCCAGACAGCAATATAGTGTCGGCCCACATCTGGTACGTGTGGAGTCCATGTGTAAAATAAAGTGACTTGACTGTCCGGGCACTCTCTAATTCTATGAGAATAGTGAAGTTCACACCACAACTATAACAATAGAAGAGCGAATCCCTTTCAGAATTTTTTTTTGCAGGTGATGAACGATAAAAACACAGACAGCCAATCAGAGTCAGAAATTAAAGAGCTCATGCATTTAAAGTGGCAGACAACAAAACTTGAATGCACTTATAATAAAAAACAGAACGATATTGTGAGTTGTTGTGGACACTGATACTGTTATTTTCATCTTTATCGTTATTATTCATTGTGTGAATGGCCTTTAATAGGGATGCACTATATATCGGCCACCATATCAGTATTAAGTGCAACACAAGTCTGTCATATCGACTACACAACATTAGAATGAGAACATTGTAATTGTGTGTTTGGGACATGGTTTTAATGGTGAGACTTTTGTTTTTGTAATCAGGCTCTCAAAATGTATAAAAAATTTGGATTTAGATTCATCAGCCAATGTATCGATTATATATAAGAATTATTGGTATCGGCCAAAAGTTCTGTATCGGTGCATGCCTAGCCTTTAATCATAACTGTTGTCATTTTAGAAATTTATTTTTATATTATTACACTTTCACGTAAGCATTAATCAAGGGAATGTCAATTCATATGCAGGGTTTATTGTCTAGTTTCCTGATTTATTATATTTATCATATACATTTGATAAGTATAATATACGATAAAAAATATTAACATAAGAGTTTTCATAATATATATTTACTCGCCGCATTATGAAAACTGCATAAAGCTTTTTTCAAAAAGACAAAACAGTGACTAATATTATTCTTATAATTTCAAAATATGTTTTTCTGGTTGCACTTGCATGCTCTTACAGTGTTCTTACATCAGACAATACTGGGTAATATAAGGCCACTACATGGGTTTAGGACTAGTACCCAGTTATTACTGTAATTACTGTAATAAGTATGTAGTATGCGGAACAGGACTGTAAAATAGTGCTACAGCTTTTTCTATTATAACACAGATTTATTCAGCAACAACAACCTCAAACATTATAGTTGAACTCTTGATATCTGATAAGCATATATAGGTATGTCACCAATGCAAGAGAACAGAAATGACAAATAATAACAATATTTCTCGGATAAATAACCAGTGGGCCAATACTGCATATGATTATGTTGAATTAATTGAGAAATCGTGATTGCGATTAAAATATGATCCATTGTGTGATCCTATGAAAGAATATTCATTTTGAATATGGTCCTGATTCAAAAAATAATATAATCTGCATTAAATTTTAATTTGGGGAAAAAATAAAGCATTATCAACTAATGAAGATGATGAACGGAGAGCGATCAAACTGCTGCTGTCGTTCAGTGAATATTCAGTCCAATCCTGGGACAAACGGCACAACAATATCAGAGAACAGTTGCAGAAAAATCTATTATTTAAAGCCACAACAATCAGAAGCAAGTTCGGCAACACTTGAAGCCTTTACGTAGATATAGATATGTTCATAATCTGCATTGTAATGCATTATATATTTTCATAAATAATTGTAACCAAAGTTAAAATGAACAGATTCCTTGTTGCATCTGGAATCTGTTGTTCGTCATGTGTTTAAATGCAGTATTTCTAAAGGTGTAACAATTATTATAATAGCATTATAATGTATTATAACTGTGGGCTACAATTATTCATTAAAAATGCATTAAAATACTTCTATCATACATTAAACATAAAGGCTTCAAGTAAAGTGTTCTGCAGCCACAGAAACCTCTCGACTCTTACAGACAGTGTACAGGCAGCACTGGTCGAACACACATACACACACACACACACACACACACACACACACACACACACACACACACACACACACACAGCCTGGTTTACTTCAGCCCGACCTACACACACTAAGCGTCACAGGGGTCACGACGGGGTCATGCTGTTTCAGGGATCACGACGGGGTCACACACATCTGTTTCAGGGGTCACGACTGGGTCACACACATCTGTTTCAGGGGTCACGACGGGGTCACACACATCTGTTTCAGGGGTCACGACGGGGTCACACAGCTGTTTCAGGGGTCTTGACGGGGTCACATGACGAGTTCACACACATCTGTTTCAGGGGTCACGACGGGATCACACACAGCTGTTTCAGGGGTCACAACAGGGTCACACACATCTGTTTCATGGGTCACGACGGGGTCACACACAGCTGTTTCAGGGGTCACAATAAGGTCACACACATCTGTTTCAGGGGTCACGACGGGGTCACACACAGCTGTTTCAGGGGTCACACACATTTGTTTCAGGGGTCACGATGGGGTCACACACATCTGTTTCAGGGGTCACGACGGGGTCACACACATCTGTTTCAGGGGTCATGATGGGGTCACACACATCTGTTTCAGGGGTCATGACGGGGTCACACACAGCTGTTTCAGGGGTCACGACGGGGTCACACGATGGGGTCACACACAGCTGTTTCAGGGGTCACGACGGGGTCACACGATGGGGTCACACACATCTGTTTCAGGGGTCACGACGGGGTCACACGATGGGGTCACACACAGCTGTTTCAGGGGTCACGACGGGGTCATGATGGGGTCACACACATCAGTTTCAGGATTCACGACGGGGTCACACGATGGGGTCACACGACGGGGTCACACGATGGGGTCACACACATCTGTTTCATGGGTCACGACGGGGTCACACACAGCTGTTTCAGGGGTCACGATAAGGTCACACACATCTGTTTCAGGGGTCACGACGGGGTCACACACAGCTGTTTCAGGGGTCACGACGGGGTCATGATGGGGTCACACACAGCTGTTTCAGGGGTCACGACGGGGTCACACGATGGGGTCACACACAGCTGTTTCAGGAGTCACAACGGGGTCATGATGGGGTCACACACAGCTGTTTCAGGGGTCACGACGGGGTCACACGATGGGGTCACACACAGCTGTTTCAGGAGTCACGACGGGGTCATGATGGGGTCACACACAGCTGTTTCAGGAGTCACGACGGGGTCATGATGGGGTCACACACAGCTGTTTCAGGGGTCACGACGGGGTCATGATGGGGTCACACACAGCTGTTTCAGGAGTCACGACGGGGTCATGATGGGGTCACACACAGCTGTTTCAGGGGTCACGACGGGGTCATGATGGGGTCACACACAGCTGTTTCAGGAGTCACGACGGGGTCATGATGGGGTCACACACAGCTGTTTCAGGGGTCACGACGGGGTCATGATGGGGTCACACACAGCTGTTTCAGGAGTCACGACGGGGTCATGATGGGGTCACACACAGCTGTTTCAGGAGTCACGACGGGGTCATGATGGGGTCACACACAGCTGTTTCAGGAGTCACGACGGGGTCATGATGGGGTCACACACAGCTGTTTCAGGAGTCACGACGGGGTCATGATGGGGTCACACACAGCTGTTTCAGGAGTCACGACGGGGTCATGATGGGGTCACACACAGCTGTTTCAGGAGTCACGACGGGGTCATGATGGGGTCACACACAGCTGTTTCAGGAGTCACGACGGGGTCATGATGGGGTCACACACAGCTGTTTCAGGAGTCACGACGGGGTCATGATGGGGTCACACACAGCTGTTTCAGGGGTCACGCCAGCATTAATAAACCGAAGCTTCCCTTCATCACATACAAATCAACTCTGACCATTATACTGACCACCAGCGCTGTTTTATACTATATCATTGAGTTTATTCATATTTTGAATTATTTTTTTAATTTTAAAATATAATATGTAAATGTACTATAAATATAAAATAGAAATATAATTATTTTTTACTTTTATTGTTTGTTTGTTTGTTAAAGTATTTAAAAATCTTCAATCTTATAATCACCTTTAATTTTTTTTAAATAAATTCACAATAAATATTTTCTTTAGCTTTACCTTTGTTTAACATGCAATAACTCCATATGACAGATTCTTAAATGTATGTGAAAAATAATCCGTATGTATTACTTTTAGTATCGAGATACTATATAATTTGAATTAGTTTTACTTTTACATTTTCATTTTAGTTAAAGTTTTAGTATTTTTTTTGTTTTTGTCATTTTTAATGTCTATAGTTTGTATTATTTTTCTTTCAGTTTTAGTTTAAGTTAAATAAGCTTTAAGTTTAAATGTAGATAGCTGGAACAAAATAAGTATTTTTATATATTTGATTTTATTTCAGATAAAGTTTATTTAAGGTAACACAAATGCTCTCAATGCTTTTAGTCCTCCATTTGAAGAAACATAAGTAAATAACAAACTGCAGATACGAACATGAGTCGGCAGACAGCCGCTCCTCTGACTGATTTAATTGTAAATGCGAGGGTGACGCAGGGTTCAAGGTCAGGGGTCGAAGGTCACCCTTATTTTCTCGCGCTGGTTTCCCGTGGCCGTGGAGACGGGGTCAGCGTGTCAAATGAAATCTCATCGCAACGTTTCGCCGTCTCCCGTGTCATGTATATTCAGCGGTATATTCCACCTCTGGAACATCACAGAAAGGTTAACGGCTGAAATAAATAATACAAAATAGCTCCTTGTTAAAACACTGACCTTGTGGAAAACAGGCCTCTGTCAGAGAGTGTGTGACAGCTGCGTCCCACACACTGATGGATATTACAGAGAAACCCCAAGCTAAGTGTCACGGGCCAGTAAAAACGCTGCAGTTGAAGTGTAGGAATGAAGAGGAACATGCGGACTCAGTTCAGACTCGCGGAGGAAGACATCTCTGTCTCAGAAGACAACTAACACCGGCTGTTTATCTACCATACTTTATTTTTGGGAATAACACACTGATTCAGTTCAGACTCCATGTGATGAAAATATTCATTGCATTAAAACAACAAAACATTATCACAATGATACGTGATTGTAATCACTGTATACACATATATAGCTAGAAAAATTTCTCAATTCTTATATGCGTTGACTGTTTTATATATATATTTATTTTATTTTATACATATATATATAATTTCACTTAAATGGCAATGGAAATTACCTATGAATTGTCACTCACTATTAACTATGACTTCTGCCTCAATAAACTCCTAATTACTGCTTATTAATAGTTAGTATGGTAGTTGTTAAGTTTAGGTATTGTGTGGTTAAGGGATATAGAATATGGTCATGCAGAATAAGGCATTAATATGTGCTTTATAAATACTAATAAACAGCCAATATCCTAGTAATATGCAACTAGTTAATAGTGAGAACTGGACCCTAAACTAAGGTGTTACCATTATATTCAAGTATATTATAGAAAAAAAGTATATTCTATATCAAGAATATTATAGAAAATATTCAAGTTATTATTTTCTCAATATTTTCCCAGTTGACAGTTGTGTCAAAAACTGTGTTTTGCAGTCGTTAACAACACTGATATTAATGATCAAACGCTTGCAGACAGTAGAGATGAAGCGCACATTATATTATCTGTTTGTTTAATCGCTTAAGAACGAATTTCCTCTTTACAAGGACGGCCTGCAGGAGAAACTCAGTTTCTGTGTTCATTCGTTCGTTCTCAGAGTTGAATCATAAGCAGATAGACCTTTCTGCACATTCATTTTATTTATTAACAGCCATATATTAGAAACAGTGGCATACGGGGCAATTCCATTTAGGCTTTATTCAGAGACTTCAAGGGGAGCTTAACCCCGGGTCAAAGGTCACGGTGAAGGGGACACTTAGCATAATTGCATACATGTCTGAATGGCTCTGGGTTCATATATAAAGCATGCGCTCAGCAGAATCTCTCCAGCAGAGAACCACCATATACGCTCCTGGTCTGATATTTCACTAAATATGACTGTTCATAAACATGAATGACTCGGGCTCAGTTTTCAAATCCATTTAACAATTGCCAATCTTTAAAGATTCCATAAACGATAAACCAAAACATCAAACGCCTTCCTTGTTAGTTCATGTTAAAAAATAAAACCTTGCTGTAAAGTGTTTTTTTTGTCTGCATTTTACATTTATTTTTAAGAGTTCATTTCCAACGATTCAGTGAGTCATTAGACCGAGTTCTGATTCATGAGAGTTTTGGACTGATTCATTAAAGGAATCATTCTTTGGTGAATCGCTTACTGTGAACAAACAGAGAAAACGCAATAATTGATTTATAGCATTCGTGTTATTTTGTGTGGTTTAGTCTTTCTCTCTCATCACATTTAACTCCAATTAAACCAAATACATATAATAAACCTTACTTTAAGTTGTTATACTTCTTTCTTTCTTTTTTTTGCGTTTTACATTTGTTTTTAAGAGTTCATTTCCAACGATTCAGTGAGTCAATAGACTGAGTTCTGATTCATGAGAGTTTTGGACTGATTCATTAAAGGAATCATTCTTTGGTGAATCGCTCTACTCGGGCCGTGTTTATTGTGTGCACAATAATTGATTTATAGCCTTCGAATTATTTTGTGCGGTTCAGTCTTTCTCTCTCATCATATTGAACTCCAATAAAGCCAATTGTTGTGGAGCGGATTCATAACGCTGCAGAAAACCTCGATTCGACCAGAAAACACTCGATTCCGGTTCCTTTCTGAATTAGCGCCAGTGAGAACCATAATTGAATTGGATGATTTGACTGTAATGCTGATGTTGATATCCGTCAGCTTCTGCCCACGAGGACCCGCTCATTCCTCGGGATGATCCCGCTCACGTCTGCTTTTGTTCCCGCTGAACCCATTTAAATTCATGCTGAGCATCATGTTCAGTTTGGGTGTAATCTGATCATCTGATTCCAGCGGGTCGCTCATACTAACAGAATTTCATCTGCTGTAATATAATTGCACTCGGGCCACAGCGCTGGACTCGTGCTCGCCTGAAGATCTCGCAGAGGAGCCGGAGTTTAACTGAGTGCTGTTACACACCTGAAGAAGAAATCAACTAGCTCGTCACGACTGTTTCCCGAAACTATACTGTCGCAAAGTGGTCGTTCAACCACGCTGGTTTATGAGGTCACGCACGTGGTGGGGAAATAACTACTGTTAATGAATCTCTTTAAAATCAAATTAATGCTAGATGTGTTGATATAATTTTTTTACATTTTTCTCAGTTATTTTGCTTTATTTCCAGATTAATTCATAGGCTCATTCTTACACACTAGATCACGTTCACACATGCGCACTCTTCAGAAACTACGCTTTAATTCTCTTGACAAACTAAAAGACGTAAATGACATTTGCATGTATTCTAATTAAAGATATAGATTGCACTGAATGTCAGCTTGCTTATTTTGCTCAAGATCAGGATGTATTGAGTCCACATGTCATGCACACTAGAAACTCTTCTTCTAACCACAGGTCGAGATCTGTCGCTCCAAACGCACAACTCTGCGATCCTGTTTGCGAATGTTCGTTATAACGATGGTTTCGGGAAACACCGACTCGTTAAACTGCTGATAACGACAGAACTTGCGGACATAGTTGGCTAACGATACTTTCGGGAAACGCACCCTAGAGCGGGAAAGACACCATGAAATCAAA
>NC_138239.1:37162256-37174756 GCF_964197995.2 Scardinius erythrophthalmus | reverse complement strand
GTATTATTAGTGGTCTATAGTGTATTATAGTGTATTATTAGTAGCCTATAGTGTATTATAGTGTATTATTAGTAGCCTATAGTGTATTATAGTGTATTATTAGTGGTCTATAGTGTATTATAGTGTATTATTAGTGGCCTATAGTGTATTATAGTGTATTATTAGTGGCCTATAGTGTATTATAGTGTATTATTAGTGGCCTATAGTGTATTATAGTGTATTATTAGTGGTCTATAGTGTATTATAGTGTATTATTAGTGGCCTATAGTGTATTATAGTGTATTATTAGTAGCCTATAGTGTATTATAGTGTATTATTAGTGGTCTATAGTGTATTATAGTGTATTATTAGTGGCCTATAGTGTATTATAGTGTATTATTAGTGGTCTATAGTGTATTATAGTGTATTATTAGTGGCCTATAGTGTATTATAGTGTATTATTAGTAGCCTATAGTGTATTATAGTGTATTATTAGTGGCCTATAGTGTATTATAGTGTATTATTAGTGGTCTATAGTGTATTATAGTGTATTATTAGTGGTCTATAGTGTATTATAGTGTATTATTAGTGGCCTATAGTGTATTATAGTGTATTATTAGTAGCCTATAGTGTATTATAGTGTATTATAGTGTATTATTAGTGGCCTATAGTGTATTATAGTGTATTATAGTGTATTATTAGTGGTCTATAGTGTATTATAGTGTATTATTAGTGGTCTATAGTGTATTATAGTGTATTATTAGTGGTCTATAGTGTATTATAGTGTATTATAGTGTATTATAGTGTATTATTAGTAGCCTATAGTGTATTATAGTGTATTATTAGTGGTCTATAGTGTATTATAGTGTATTATTAGTGGTCTATAGTGTATTATAGTGTATTATTAGTGGTCTATAGTGTATTATAGTGTATTATTAGTAGCCTATAGTGTATTATAGTGTATTATTAGTGGTCTATAGTGTATTATAGTGTATTATTAGTGGTCTATAGTGTATTATAGTGTATTATTAGTGGTCTATAGTGTATTATAGTGTATTATTAGTGGTCTATAGTGTATTATAGTGTATTATTAGTGGTCTATAGTGTATTATTAGTGGTCTATAGTGTATTATAGTGTATTATTAGTGGTCTATAGTGTATTATAGTGTATTATTAGTGGTCTATAGTGTATTATAGTGTATTATTAGTGGCCTATAGTGTATTATAGTGTATTATTAGTGGCCTATAGTGTATTATAGTGTATTATTAGTGGTCTATAGTGTATTATAGTGTATTATAGTGTATTATTAGTGGTCTATAGTGTATCTTCCAGTGTCTGTATCTTCAGAAGTGATGTCATTTCACAGTAATGTGTGTATGTACTGTATAATGAAGTGTGTGTCGGCGTGACTGTGACAGTGAAAGAGTTAACATGTGAACGAGTGTGAGCTCAACGCCGAAGATCCCTCTTGAATTGAACAGTTCATCATATGAAAAAGTAGTTCATTCCTCGCGTGGAACACACTTGGGAAGGTTTTTTTTTTAAATCGTTCCCCTTTTTCCCTCTTTACACTAGAAATAATGCACATTCCTCATTTTTCTGCTAAATAATTAGCTGCCAAATCAAATATGCTCCTAATGTAAGACAGAGCCGGACGAGTGTGTGATTCATGTGGCCCGTCTTCAGTCTGAACACATACACACACTTATCCAACTATCTCAGTGAGGATATAGCAGACGCTTCTGTCAGAGTGTGTTCTGTGAAGTGCAGTTTTAATAATCTTATGACATTATGTCCAGTATTACAGGACCCTCAGAGTTATGAACAAACGTGCTTCCAGTAACGTTAATAGAACATTTGTTCAAAGTTATCTGGTATTTAATAATGTTTTCAGAACGTTACAACAAAACATAATTTATACATCGCTCATGGAATGTTTTTTTTATTTTTTTTATTGTAACATTTTTAAATGTTACTACTTGTTGTTACGGAATGTTCAGAGAACATTCAAATGTAACATTCCGATAATGTTTGAATGATGATGAAACGGAATGTTCCCTAAACGTTCACATAACCAGGAGAAAACGGTTTTAAAACATAAAAAAATAAGATGTTTAGAATGTTCAGAAAACATTGAGCAATAAGATGTTCATAACTGCAAATGTTCTTGGAACGTAATTGGTTATCTGGGATGCGTATGATCGTTACGGTAACGCACATATCTGAACACATGACAACACGTCAGACGCAGAAATATACACACATCTTCACTCGCATGCAAAACATACTTTAAAAATGATTACAAGCTAACACAATAATAATAATATCATTAATGTGAGAAGTGATATTACAGTTTCTGCACTTATTTTAAGTGTTGTTTAGTGGGGTTGGGTGATAAAGTTAAAAATATAGGCTATATCTCAAAAGTTTTTAGCTTAATGATTTTGGAAACACATTATAATAGGTTCATTAGTTAACATGACTTAATGCATTAACTAACATGAACTAATCATGAGCAATACATCTGTTACTGTATTTATTAATCTTTGTTAATATTAGTTAATAAAAATAAAGCTGTTCATTGTTTGTTCATGTTAGTTCACAGTGCATTAACTAATGTTAACAAATGCAACCTTTGATTTAAATAATGTATAAGTAAATGTTGAAATTAATATTAACTAAGATTAATAAATGCTGTATTGTTTTATACTTTATTGTCCCATTCCTGGGAAATTTGTCTTGGACAGCATGACACGGCCAGTACACAACTTCGATCACACACAACACAATACATACAATAACATACGATAATAAGAAAATTACAGCATTTCAATGAATTATTAAAATATATATATAAAAAAATAACTAGCAGCATCCTACATCAATTATCTCTAATAAATCTCTATTTAAAATTTTGAACCGCAGTTGAAAGAGCCGTAGAAGTATTGTTCATTATTAGTTCATGTTAACTAATGTAGTTAACTAATGAAACCGTATTGTATGATTTTCAATGTCAATATAATGTATTTGCTCAGATATGACTTAAACTTACGGGACAATACAGAATAATTAAACATCACACATTCAAAATGTTCAATTTAGTCAAATACAGTAGAAATCTAGTGAAGCCTTTCTCTTAAGCTGACAGTTACATGCACTTACTGCAGTCATAACAGTAAAATATGAATAATTACAAGCAATAACCTTAACCATATAGTAAATAGATGTAGTTAATTAATATTACTTTGCACTTGTGTGTAATTACAGTGTAACAACATCACCTTAAAATGAAGTGCAATTGAAATCTAGTTAAAAAATCATGACATGTTTAATGGTTTGTTTTAATTATGTTTACTTATATGCACCAATAGTATAATGCATATTAATGTGCAAGTAGAGCATTTTTATTTTTAGCTTTCCTCGCTGACAATTCTGAGATCGTTTTACAGTGACGACACAGACCACAGACTGGATCAGTGTATTAGTCCAGGCAGAGACTAAAGCAGTGAAGAGAACGAGAGGAGAGTGCCGTTCTCCAGAAAACACACTCCAACAGTTCGTCTGAGGCAGTGTGAGGAATGTGACTAAAACACCCTTCAGTTACACTCTCCACACACGCCAGAACACACTCCGGAAACATCACTAACACTTTACTTTACAGTGCCCTTCTTACACACGCCACACGTGTTACTGTAGTAATAACAGTAAACTATGCATAATTACATGCAAATAACCCTCGACCTAATCCTATTCCTAACCCTATAGTAAGTACATGTTTTAAATTATATTATTCAGTACTTATATATATAATTATACCGCAACAATGACAAAAGTAAACGAAATTTCAAGTTATTTAAGGGGTTATTTAATTTTAGTTATTATAGCCACTATATATTATGTGTCTTTACTATGTACCGACATTTAAATTAATCATTTGATTCAGTGCACTTATTGTAAACATACTGTACATGTTTTTGCATTGTACTTGTATTTAAAAAAAAATGTAATTCATTTCTGTAATTATAATTACACTGTTTAAGCTGTACTAACCTGACCCGTACACACCTCAATACAAGCACAAGAGTTTACAGTACAACAGCAACACAATAAGTAGAAAAATATTTTGTTACACTTTATTTTAAGGTGTCATTGTTACAGTGTAATTATATGTTTAAGTACAGAGTAATATTAATTAACTACATGTACTTACTATAGGGTTAGGGTTTGGTTGAGGGTTAGTTGCATGTAATTATGCATAATTTACTGTTATTACTATGGTAAGTACAAGTAACACATGTAATAAGGACCCTGCAAAATAAAGTGTTACCAAAAGATTTGTATGTACATAATAGTAAAGGCACCTAATATAAAGTGTGAGCCTGTTTTAAATGAACAGCGTACTCAGTCCTCTCTGTAAACTGCTCCTACTGTACTTCACTGTAATGTCTGATCAACGCTTTGCACAGAATCAAACAGAATGATGATGATCACCTGAACATGTGCAAGACAGATATGAAATAATCTAGTTTAATTACACCGTCCAGCAATCAATACGTGTGTCGTGCGCTTACTGTACATACTGTACCTACAACGTACTTATACATTCCAGGAAATTCAGTGCAGATCATGTGTGATGAACACACACACACTGACACCAGATGATCAGATTATCAAAGAAAAGCCAGCTTTACTACGAGCATTACGAGTGTGGAAACTCATGGATTGTGTGTGACGAACTCTCAGATCTGAGTCTCACCTTCACCAACAGCGGATCTGATGAACGCTCACACACACACACACACACACACACACACACACACACACACACACACACACACACACACACACACACACACCAGCGCTGGATAATACTGGACCAAGATATTCACACCGAATTCAAACACACACACCAATCAACAGAGTATGGAGCCACAAACCTGCAGCAGTGAAAGAAAAAGAAAGGTGTGTGTGTGTGTGTGTGTGTGTGTGTGTGTGTGTGTGTGTGTGTGTGTGTGTGTGTGTGTGTGTGTGTACATATATATATTTATATATAGAAAGGAATAAATTACTTGATAAAACAAATATAATTCATGTTTATATAAATGTGCTCCTGAATTTATTATTGTATTACTTTTATCCGTCACTTATTATTTTCTGTATTTATTTTTTACATTTATTTTTATTTCTTTAAACTTGTATTTATTTATTCTTTCATTTTTTATATTTATTTAATTCATTAAAAAGAATAAAAAAATGTAATAATAAATACAGAAAATAATACATAAAAAAAAGTAAAAAAAAAAAAATCAGGATTAAATGCAGGAAAAATGATTATATTTGTTTTATTAAGTCATTTATCCCTATATGTATGTATTTATATATATAAAAAAATAATAATTAGATACCTGTAGGTTTGGGCCTCCAGAGAAGAGTAGATGCATGAAACTGTGTATGGTTGGAATAGAAAAATAAATGATCTAAACAACTTTTCATATCTTTGGATTTGATGTCAAATGTTGTGTATGGAAGTAAACTGAACTGTGTTTTGACAAACTTGCTAATATTAGACACATGTCAACATGGACAGGCTAATACACAACCGCACTTGTGTTTTACAGTCCTGTTCCTCATGTACAAATAATGTTTACAATAATTACAATAAGTGGGTAATAACTACTGACCCTAAACCCATGTAGTTACCTTATATTACCCAGTACTTTCTGAGGCAAGTACACTGTAAGTGCTCGTACCGTAAAATACAGTGTAACCGCACTTGTTTTCCAGTGTAAAACCAAAACCATTTCTAAAAGCACTGCTCTAAAACACTCATTCATCTGTTTACACTCTTGTTTGCTGCTTGTAAATACTGTATGTGAACATCACTGAATATTCTTCCTTGAATTGACACATGGATTGACTAACAGACCAAGATAACAATATTAAAGATGAAGTATGTCATTTCTGTGCCAAACTGAATTGCAAAACTCACTGAAGGTTTACAGTGACACACTCAAACACTCGAGCCCCGCCCCCAAACTCACGTGATTGGCTGAGTCAGAAGCTGACATGTGGAGTGGCACAAACACACAGATCAATGTTTGTCACAGTGTCTCACACACTACCAATGCCATTAAACTGACAAACCAGAAACTATTTGAGCATAAACTACCATTCAAAAGTTTGGGGTCAGTACATTTAAATACATATTTACATAATGAGAATTGTTTCTTTAGCATCAAATCATCATATTAGAGTGATTTGTGAAGGATCATGTGACACTGAAGACAGATGATGCTGATGACACTGAAGATTAGAGTGATGATGCTGGACATTCAGCTTTGATCACAGGAATACATTATACACTTTACTATATATTCAAATAGAGAACAGTTATTTTACATTGCAATAATATTTAATTATTTTTACTGTATTTTTGATCAAATAAATGCAGCCTTGGTGAGCAGAAGAGACTTCTTTGATAAATCATACTGACCTCAAGGTTTTGATTGGTAAGAAAATGCTTCACTTTTGTTTAATTATTAGTTCTGCATGCAAACCAAACTCAGCGGGACAGAAGAACACACACACACACACAACATCACTTCCTCCTAAACCCCCCCAGCGTCGAGCGTGACGACATCACCTCCTCCTAAACCACCCCAGCGTCGAGCGTGACGACATCACTTCCTCCTAAACCCCCCCAGCGTCGAGCGTGACGACATCACTTCCTCCTAAACCCCCACAGCGTCGAGCATGAAGACATCACTTCCTCCTAAATCCCCCCAGCGTCGAGCGTGACGACATCACTTCCTCCTAAACCCCCCCAGCGTCGAGCGTGACGACATCACTTCCTCCTAAACCCCTCCAGCATCGAGCGTGACGACATCACTTCCTCCTAAACCCCCACAGCGTCGAGCATGAAGACATCACTTCCTCCTAAATCCCCCCAGCGTCGAGCATGAAGACATCACTTCCTCCTAAATCCCCCCAGCGTCGAGCGTGACGACATCACCTCCTCCTAAATCCCCCAGCGTCGAGCGTGACGACATCACTTCCTCCTAAATCCCCCCAGCGTCGAGCATGAAGACATCACTTCCTCCTAAATCCCCCCAGCGTCGAGCATGAAGACATCACTTCCTCCTAAATCCCCCCAGCGTCGAGCGTGACGACATCACCTCCTCCTAAACCCCCCCAGCGTCGAGCATGAAGACATCACTTCCTCCTAAATCCCCCCAGCGTCGAGCATGAAGACATCACTTCCTCCTAAATCCCCCCAGCGTCGAGCGTGACGACATCACCTCCTCCTAAACCCCCCCAGCGTCGAGCGTGACGACATCACTTCCTCCTAAACCCCCCCAGCGTCGAGCGTGACGACATCACTTCCTCCTAAACCCCCACAGCGTCGAGCATGAAGACATCACTTCCTCCTAAATCCCCCCAGCGTCGAGCGTGACGACATCACTTCCTCCTAAACCCCCCCAGCGTCGAGCGTGACGACATCACTTCCTCCTAAACCCCTCCAGCGTCGAGCGTGACGACATCACTTCCTCCTAAACCCCCCCAGCGTCGAGCGTGACGACATCACTTCCTCCTAAACCCCCACAGCGTCGAGCATGAAGACATCACTTCCTCCTAAATCCCCCCAGCGTCGAGCGTGACGACATCACTTCCTCCTAAACCCCCACAGCGTCGAGCATGAAGACATCACCTCCTCCTAAACCCCCCCAGCGTCGAGCATGAAGACATCACTTCCTCCTAAATCCCCCCAGCGTCGAGCGTGACGACATCACTTCCTCCTAAACCCCCACAGCGTCGAGCATGAAGACATCACTTCCTCCTAAACCCCCCCAGCGTCGAGCGTGACGACATCACTTCCTCCTAAACCCCCCCAGCGTCGAGCGTGACGACATCACTTCCTCCTAAATCCCCCCAGCGTCGAGCGTGACGACATCACTTCCTCCTAAACCCCCACAGTGTCGAGCATGAAGACATCACTTCCTCCTAAATCCCCCCAGCGTCGAGCGTGACGACATCACTTCCTCCTAAACCCCCACAGCGTCGAGCATGAAGACATCACTTCCTCCTAAATCCCCCCAGCGTCGAGCGTGACGACATCACTTCCTCCTAAACCCCCACAGCGTCGAGCATGAAGACATCACTTCCTCCTAAACCCCCCCAGCGTCGAGCGTGACGACATCACTTCCTCCTAAACCCCCCCAGCGTCGAGCGTGACGACATCACTTCCTCCTAAATCCCCCCAGCGTCGAGCGTGACGACATCACTTCCTCCTAAACCCCCACAGTGTCGAGCATGAAGACATCACTTCCTCCTAAATCCCCCCAGCGTCGAGCGTGACGACATCACTTCCTCCTAAACCCCCCCAGCGTCGAGCGTGACGACATCACTTCCTCCTAAACCCCTCCAGCGTCGAGCGTGACGACATCACTTCCTCCTAAACCCCCCCAGCGTCGAGCGTGACGACATCACTTCCTCCTAAACCCCCACAGCGTCGAGCATGAAGACATCACTTCCTCCTAAATCCCCCCAGCGTCGAGCGTGACGACATCACTTCCTCCTAAACCCCCCCAGCGTCGAGCATGAAGACATCACTTCCTCCTAAATCCCCCCAGCGTCGAGCGTGACGACATCACTTCCTCCTAAACCCCCCCAGCGTCGAGCATGAAGACATCACTTCCTCCTAAACCCCTCCAGCGTCGAGCGTGACGACATCACTTCCTCCTAAATCCCCCCAGCGTCGAGCGTGACGACATCACTTCCTCCTAAACCCCCACAGCGTCAAGCATGAAGACATCACTTCCTCCTAAACCCCCCCCGCGTCGAGCATGAAGACATCACTTCCTCCTAAATCCCCCCAGCGTCGAGCGTGACGACATCACTTCCTCCTAAACCCCCCCAGCGTCGAGCATGAAGACATCACTTCCTCCTAAATCCCCCCAGCGTCGAGCGTGACGACATCACTTCCTCCTAAACCCCCCCAGCGTCGAGCATGAAGACATCACTTCCTCCTAAACCCCCCCAGCGTCGAGCGTGACGACATCACTTCCTCCTAAACCCCCCAGCATCGAGCGTGACGACATCACTTCCTCCTAAACCCCTCCAGCGTCGAGCGTGACGACATCACTTCCTCCTAAACCCCCCCAGCGTTGAGCGTGACGACATCACTTCCTCCTAAACCCCCCAGCGTCGAGCGTGACGACATCACTTCCTCCTAAATCCCCCCAGCGTCGAGCGTGACGACATCACTTCCTCCTAAACCCCCCCAGCGTCGAGCGTGACGACATCACTTCCTCCTAAACCCCCCCAGCGTCGAGCGTGACGACATCACTTCCTCCTAAACCCCCCAGCATCGAGCGTGACGACATCACTTCCTCCTAAACCCCTCCAGCGTCGAGCGTGACGACATCACTTCCTCCTAAACCCCCCAGCATCGAACGTGACGACATCACTTCCTCCTAAACCCCCCCAGCGTCGAGCGTGACGACATCACTTCCTCCTAAACCCCCCCAGCGTCGAGCGTGATGACATCACTTCCTCTTAAACCCCCCCAGCGTCGAGCGTGACGACATCACTTCCTCCTAAACCCCCCCAGCGTCAAGCGTGACGACATCACTTCCTCCTAACCCCCCCAGCGTCGAGCGTGACGACATCACTTCCTCCTAACCCCCCTTCAGCGTCGAGCGTGACGACATCACTTCCTCCTAAACCCCCCCAGCGTCGAGCGTGACGACATCACTTCCTCCTAAACCCCCCAGCATCGAGCGTGACGACATCACTTCCTCCTAAACCCCTCCAGCGTCGAGCGTGACGACATCACTTCCTCCTAAACCCCCCAGCATCGAACGTGACGACATCACTTCCTCCTAAACCCCCCCAGCGTCGAGCGTGACGACATCACTTCCTCCTAAACCCCCCCAGCGTCGAGCGTGATGACATCACTTCCTCTTAAACCCCCCCAGCGTCGAGCGTGACGACATCACTTCCTCCTAAACCCCCCCAGCGTCAAGCGTGACGACATCACTTCCTCCTAACCCCCCCAGCGTCGAGCGTGACGACATCACTTCCTCCTAACCCCCCTTCAGCGTCGAGCGTGACGACATCACTTCCTCCTAAACCCCCCCAGCGTCGAGCGTGACGACATCACTTCCTCCTAAACCCCCCCAGCGTCGAGCGTGACGACATCACTTCCTCCTAAACCCCCCCAGCGTCGAGCGTGACGACATCACTTCCTCCTAACCCCCCCCCCCCCCAGCGTCGAGCGTGACGACATCACTTCCACCTAACCCCCCCCCCCAGCGTAGGGCGGGACTCAGTTCGACTGTCAGCTGGAATCAGAGCTGCAATGGTGACAGACCGTTTCAATATTGATTTCATAAATAAACAGAGCTAACCATCGATCCTAATGTTATTTTGCATTTCAATTACTGCTCAGAAACATAACCTTCAAACGACTGGCCGCTCAATATCAATAGCATTCCCTGATAAACGCCCGTGCATAAACGTGTGTTCGGCCTCACGCCTCTCTCTCTCTCTCTCTCTCTCTCTCTCTCTCTCTCTCTCTCTCTCACACACACACACAAGTGTAAATTAGCGGACTTAGCATTTTCCCGCACAACATTTGATTAGCGAGCACATCAGGACGCGCCGCTGGGACGGTTTACTCTGCGACTGATGCCGATACGGGTGGAGGATGTGAGAGGCATGTCTGCATGCCAACAGGGGTATTATACTTAAATAATTCCAAAACCATAAAATAAAATGAACATTTACTGAATAAAAAAAAAGAAAAAATTACCAAATTAGATGGCAAGGCAAAATTTTTAATTTTCTAATTTCTAAAATAAATATAACTAAAACTAAAATAAAAAATAATAAAAATTGCATAGACACATAAAAGATTTAAATAAAATAGAAATGACAAAAGCGCTCAACAAAATTACTATAACCAAAATTAAAACGGAAAATATAAAATAAAAACTAATTCCAAATAAAATGTATAATAAAAACTAAAAAACTGTCAACGTGATATTAAAACATCGAGAGCATCAGCATAGAGAGGAACTTGTAGTTCACATATTTTTGCTGTCATATCGCTTAAATACAACAGGCTTCAAAAAATATTTTTCTATTAATAAAAATTTAATAAAAGTTTAAAGACTGCAATGTCGTTAATATGGGAGGAATCTCACACTAAAGTTACACTCAGATACTGAGGGGACTGTGAGAATATGTTGTTTTGGTACTAACATGAACTCTTCCGGGGTAAATAAGGTGACAGTATGTGACCGTGTGTGTGTGTGTGCGTGCGTGCGTGCGTGCGTGTGTGTGTGTGTGTGTGTGTGTGTGACCCCCCACACAGCATGCATTGGCGGATGTATTATCCTCAGCACAAACAGAGCTGGTTTATTTTTAAACTGCTGTCATGGCGAGCGAGGATGCCAAGGTTACGCGGTGAGAACTGGGCGACGGTGGGGTCACTGACACGGTGTGTGTGTGTGTATGAGAGAGCGCTGGGCGATGGTGGGGTCACTGATGCAGGGTGTGTGTGTGTGTGTGTGTGTGTGTGTGTGTGTGTGTGTGTGTGAGAGTGCTGGGCGACGTCGGGCGGACGGGTCACTGACGCAGGGTGTGTGTGTGTGAGAGAGAGAGCGCTGGGCAACGGAGGGGTCACTGACACAGTGTGTGTGTGTGTGTGTGTGTGTGTGTGTGTGTGTGTGTGTGTGTGTGTGTGTGTGTGTGTGTGTTTGTGTGTGTATGTGTGTGTGTGTGTGTGTGTGTGTGTGTGTGTGTGTGTGTGTGTGTGTGTGTGTGTGTGTGTGTGTGTGTGTGAGTGAGTGCTGGGTGACGTCGGGCGGACAGGTCATTGACGCAGGGTGTATGTGTGTGTGTGTGAGCGCTGGAAGTGACCCAACCGTCAGGACACGCTGAGAACACAGCGCTCGCACTACAACACACTCCTTCTGCCTCAATAAACATCGATTTGTAATTTTTGTAATTTTTCAGATTTTTGCAGTTCTAGTTTGACAGCTTCATCAAACACTCCTAAAGATGAAGGTGTTTTATTGCCATCGAGTGAAGAACCTTTAACATCCATGGAACCTTTCTATTCCAAAAAGATCATTTAGATTATTCAAATGTTCTAGAAATGTTCTTTTTCGGAACTTTTATTTTCACACTCTTTTAAAAAATAAAGGTTCCAAAAAAAAAAAAAATATTGCAGTGATGTCATGGAAAAACCATTTCGGGAATCTTTCAGTGATCAATTCTTGCAAGAGAATCTAAAGAGCCTTTTCCACTATGAAGAATCTTTAGCGCGGTGGAAAGAGCCCATTGATGCTCAAAGTTCTTCTTGAGCCACACACTCTTAAAACATGCTGGGTTGTTTTCAACTCATGTTTGGGTTCAAATATGGACAAACCCAACTGTTGGTTTAAAATTTTGGTCCCACTTTATATAAAGTGGCGTTAAGTACTATGTAACTTACATAAAAATAATAAGTACA